>NC_142813.1:51073929-51118007 GCF_049724085.1 Artemia sp. Qi Xiang Cuo | reverse complement strand
TTTCCTGGATCTTAATCAGAGCACGCCCGAGGATCTACGTGTAGTCACCGACATTTTCAACAATGAAATTACAGTATATCTTCCGGTGAACAGTAGAAAAGGCTATTAGTTGCCATTATGACACTGAAGAAACTACACGAACAATGGCATTTATTTTCCGTTTTAAGCACTTCAAAACCATAACTAAAAATAAACTAACTAAAACTAAACTAAAATCTAAACTAGAACATTAAAATAAATCTAAACTAAAACTCCAAACTAAACTCTAGCTAAAATTCTAAAGTAAAACGAAAACTCTTAACTAAAAAAAAACTAAAAGTAAACTAAAACTCCAACTAAAACTCATAGGTAAAACTCTAGCTAAACTAAAACTCTAATCTAAAACTAAACTAAATAAAACTAAACTAAAAATAAATTCTAATCTCTAAACTACTAAACTATAACTCTAACTAAAACTAAACACTAATCTAAAACTAAACTAAACTAACTAAAACTCTAAACTAGAACTAAACACTAATCTAAAACTAAACTATAATTAAACTAAAACTCTTATGTAAAACTCTAGCTAAACTAAAACTCTAATCTAAAACTAAACTAGAACTACACTAAAAATAAAGGTAATGAATAAACTTAAAATAAAGTAAAAATCTAAACTAAATAACTAATAAAATAATAAACTAAAAATCTAAACTAAATAACTAATAAAATAATAAACTAAAAATCTAGACTAAACTAAACTAACTAAAATCTAAACTACTAAACAAACTAAAAATTCTACACTAAAACTAAACTAAAACTAAATTAAACTGCTAAATTAAAACTCTAACTAAAACTCTAAAATAAAACTAAACATTAAACAAAACTAAACTTAACTACTAAACTAAAACTAAACTCTAGCTAAAAATGTTAAACTAAAACTGAACTATAACTAAAAAAAATATAAACTATAACACTAAACTAAAACTAAACTAAAACTAAACTAAAACTCTAAACTCTAAACTACTAAACTAACTAAATATTCTACACTATAACTCTAACTAAAACTCTTAACTACTAAACTAAATTAAACTGAAAATCTAACTAAAACTCTAAAATAAAACTAAACATTAAACTAAAACTAAATTTAACTACTAAACTAAAACTAAACTATAACTAAAAATTCTACACTAAAACTAATCTAAAACTAAACTAAATTAAACTGAAAATCTAGCTAAAACTCTAAAATAAAACTAAACGTTAAACTAAAACTAAACTTAACTACTAAACTAAAACAAAACTCTAGCTCAAAACATTAAACTAAAACTGAACTAAAACTAAACAAAATATAAATTATAAAACTAAACTAAAACTAAACTAGAACTAAACTAAAAATCTAAACTAAACTAAAACTAAACTAAACTACTAAACTAACTAAAAATTTAAACTGTCTAACTAACTAAAACTAAACTCTAAACTCTAAACTACTAAACTAACTAAAAATCTAAACTATAACTCTAACTAAACTAACTAAAATCTAAACTACTAAACTAACAAAAAATCTAAACTATAACTCTAACAAAAACTAAACTCTAAACTCTTAACTACTAAACCAACTAAAACTCTAAACTACTAAACTAACTAAAATCTAACTACTAAACTAACTAAAATCTAAACTACTAAACTAACTAAAAATTCTACACTAAAAATAAACTAAATTAAACTGAAAATCTAACTAAAACTCTAAAATAAAACTAAACGTTAAACTAAAACTAAACTTAACTACTAAACTAAAACTAAAACTAAACTAAGCTACTAAACTAAAACTCTAACTAAAACTAAACAAAATATAAATTATAACACTAAACTAAAACTAAACTAGAACTAAACTAAAAATCTAAACTACTAAACTAACTAAAAATTTAAACTGTCTAACTAAACTAAAAATCTAAACTACTAAACTAACAAAAAATCTAAACTATAACTCTAACTAAAACTCTTAACTACTAAACTAACTAAAACTCTAAACTAAAACTAAACATTAATATTAAACTAAACTAAAACCAAACTATGCTACTAAATTAAAACTCTAACTTAAACTCTTTAGCAAACTGTAGCTAAACTAAAACTCCAATGTAAAACTAAACTAACTAAAACTAAACTAAAAAACTAAACTACTAAACTAACTAAAATCTAAACTACTAAACTAAAAATCTAAACTACTAAACTAACTAAGATCTAAACTTTTAAACTAGCTAAAATTCTAAACTAAAACTAAACACTAATCTAAAACTAAAATAAATTAAACTGAAAATCTAACTAAAAATCTAAAAGAAAACTAAACATTAAACTAAAACTAAACTAAAATCTAAACTACTAAACTAACTAAAATCTAAACTTTTGAACTAACTAAAATCTAAACTACTAAACTAAAAATCTAAACTACTAAACTAACTAAGATCTAAACTTTTAAACTAACTAAAATTGTAAACTAAAACTAAACATTAATATAAAACTAAACTAAACTAAAACCAAATTAAGCTACTAAATTAAAACTCTAACTAAAACTCTTTAGAAAACTGTTGATAAACTAAAACTCTAATCTAAAACTAAACTAACTAAAACTAAACTAAAAAAACTAAACTACTAAACTAACTAAAATCTAAACTACTAAAGTAAAAATCTACACTTCTAAACTAACTAAGATCTAAACTTTTAAACTAGCTAAAATTCTAAACTAAAACTAAACACTAATCTAAAACTAAAATAAATTAAACTGAAAATCTAACTAAAAATCTAAAAGAAAACTAAACATTAAACTAAAACTAAACTAAAATCTAAACTACTAACCTAAAAATCTAAACTACTAAACTAACTAAGATCTAAACTTTTAAACTAACTAAAATTCTAAACTAAAACTAAACATTAATATAAAACTAAACTAAACTAAAACCAAATTAAGCTACTAAATTAAAACTCTAACTAAAACTCTTTAGAAAACTGTAGCTAAACTAAAACTCTAATCTAAAACTAAACTAACTAAAACTAAACTAAAAAAAAACTAAACTACTAAACTAACTAAAATCTAAACTACTAAACTAAAAATCTAAACTACTGAACTAACTAAGATCTAAACTTTTAAACTATCTAAAATTCTAAACTAAAACTAAACACTAATCTAAAACTAAAATAAATTAAACTGAAAATCTAACTAAAAATCTAAAAGAAAACTAAACATTAAACTAAAACTAAACTAAAATCTAAACTACTAAACTAACTAAAATCTGAACTTTTGAACAAACTAAAATCTAAACTACTAACCTGAAAATCTAAACTACTAAACTAACTAAGATCTAAACTTTTAAACTAACTAAAATTGTAAACTAAAACTAAACATTAATATAAAACTAAACTAAACTAAAACCAAATTAAGCTACTAAATTAAAACTCTAACTAAAACTCTTTAGCAAACTGTAGCTAAACTGAAACTCTAATCGAAAACTAAACTAACTAAAACTAAACTAAAAAAACTAAACTACTAAACTAACTAAAATCTAAACTACTAAACTAAAAATCTAAACTACTAAACTAACTAAGATCTAAACTTTTAAACTAACTAAAATTCTAAACTAAAACTAAAAACTAATCTAAAACTAAAATAAATTAAAATGAAAATCTAACTAAAACTCTAAAATAAAACTAAACATTAAAATAAAACTAAAATAAAAATCTAAACTACTAAACTAACTAAAATCTAAACTTTTAAACTACGTAAAATTCTAAACTAAAACTGAGCACTAACCTAAAACAAAACTATATTAAATTGAAAATCTAACTAAAACTCTAAAATAAAACTAAACTTTAAACTAAAACTAAACTAAAAATCTAAACTAAACTAAACTAAAACTAAATTAAACTGCTAAATTAAAACTCTAACTAAAAATCTAAACTACTAAACTAACTAAGATCTAAACTTTTAAACTAACTAAAATTCTAAACTAAAACTAAACACTAATCTAAAACTAAAATAAATTAAACTGAAAATCTAACTAAAAATCTAAAAGAAAACTAAACATTAAACTAAAACTACACTAAAAATCTAAAACTACTAAACTAACTAAAATCTAAACTTTTAAACTAACTAAAATTCTAAACTAAACTGCTAAATTAAAACTCTAACTAAAACTCTTTAGTAAAACTCTAGCTAAACTAAAACTCTAAACTAAAACCAAGCTAAAACTAAACTAAAAATAAAGGTAATAAATAAACTTAAAATAAACTAAAAATCTAAACTAAAACTAAACATTAAACTAAAACTAAACTAAAATCTAAACTAAACTAAACTAAAACTAAACTAAACTGAAAATCTAACTAAAAATCTAAAAGAAAACTAAACATTAAACTAAAACTAAACTAAAATCTAAACTACTAAACTAACTAAAATCTAAACTTTTAAACTAACTAAAATCTGAACTACTAAACTAAAAATCTAAACTACTAAACTAACTAAGATCTAAACTAAAATCTAAACTAAACTAAACTAAAACTAAACTAAACTCTAGCTAAAATTCTAAACTTCTAAACTAACTAAGATCTAAACTTTTAAACTAACTAAAATTCTAAACTAAAACTAAACACTAATCTAAAACTAAAATAAATTAAACTGAAAATCTAACTAAAAATCTAAAAGAAAACTAAACTAAACTGCTAAATTAAAACTCTTAACTAAAACTCTTCAGTAAAACTCTACATAAACTAAAACTCTAAACTAAAAACAAACTAAAACTAAACTAAAAATAAAGTTAATAAATAAACTTAAAATAAACTAAAAATCTAAACTAAAACTAAACACTAAACTAAAACTAAAATAAAATCTAAACTAAACTAAACTAAAACTAAACTAAATTGAAAATCTAACTAAAAATCTAAAAGAAAACTAAACATTAAACTAAAACTAAACTAAAATCTAAACTACTAAACTAACTAAAATCTAAACTTTTAAACTAACTAAAATCTGAACTACTAAACTAAAAATATAAACTACTAAACTAACTAAGATCTAAACTAAAATCTAAACTAAACTAAAACTAAACTAAACTCTAGCTAAAATTCTAAAGTAAAACTCTAGCTAAACTAAAACTCTAAACTATAACTAAACTAGCTAAGACTAAACTAGAAATAAAGGTAATAAATAAACTTAAAATAAACTAAAAATCTAAACTAAAACTCTAAAATAAAATTAAACATTAAACTAAAACTAAACTAAAAATCTAAACTAAACCAAACTAAAACTAAACTAAATAACTAATAAAATAATAAACTAAAAATCTAAACTAAACTAAAACTAAACTAAACTCTAGCTAAAATTCTAAATTAAAACTCTAGCTAAACTAAAACTCTAAACTATAACTAAACTAGCTAAGACTAAACTAGAAATAAAGGTAATAAATAAACTTAAAATAAACTAAAAATCTAAACTAAAACTCTAAAATAAAATTAAACATTAAACTAAAACTAAACTAAAAATCTAAACTAAACCAAACTAAAACAAAACTAAATAACTAATAAAATAATAAACTAAAAATCTAAACTAAATAGGTAATAAAATAATAAACTAAAAATCTAAACTAGCCCAACCTGCAATCCTCTTTTTCTAATATTTTCGCCCTCCTGATTGACTTAGAAGGAGATGTAAACTAGCCCTCTGATTGGCTGAGAAGGAAAAACGTGATCTAACTGTTTCCTGGAAACTCATAACATTTGGCTCGAGCAACAACAGCAAATACTATTTCTGGATCATAACATTTGCATCGAGCAACAACAAGAAGGAAGTGTCATTGACCTGCCCCCATTAGACTCAATAATCCATTAAAGTGAGAAAGTTTCTGTTTTTTCATTCTCACTGACAAAATCCATAAAAACAGACATAAATGTGAGAAAGTTTCTGTTTTTTCAAATTCTCACTGACAAAATCCATAAACCACGTGGTTCTATGCCCATATATGGACTCCCCCCGGAGTTATTATGGCATCTCTACTACTACCGGATTCTTGACAAGTACCCATATATATTATAGCCACCCTAGACTAAGTTATTGATCTGAATAGAACCGGTTTCTTTCTGTATTTTAGTATGTACTCGGTGACAATCAGCTTAGCCTGAGAGAGATAAACTACAAGGTAGGTATATTTTAATTGGATATTTTAAAGGTGATTTTGCATTATTCGGTACTCACTCGAAAATGTGGATCTACAGATCAGTCAATAGCCGGTTTTTGGCCGGTAGTATCATAAGACAATTAGCTTAGGCTCAGTTGAAATCTCCGTTGTAGGTATATTTTTATTGAATATTTAATATATAGCCTAGAGGTGGTATTTTGATTGGGTTAGGTTAGGTTTGCTATTTAATATAATGCGTTCTGCGCGACCCCCACCACAATTCTTTGTTGTAGTTTTAATAATTTTATTACCAAAGTATTTCATTTCCATCATATTTCGGTATATTTCATTATGATTAACCGAACTTCATTTCTCAACTGGGTACCAAATAATGCACAAGTACCATTTTATATATAGAGTTGGTATTCTGGTTAAGTTAGGTTAGGTATTTAAGATAATGTATTCTGGACGGCCTGATTTCCATAGTTCTCTGCTGTAGTTTCCATAATTTTGTTACTTAAGTATTATATTCTCATCATATTTTGGTACATTTCATTAGGATAAACCTAATTTTACTTCTTGAGTGTGGTGGCTATAAACGATAAGAACCGAGCCAAATTTTACTATTACACAATTAGGTACTTGTGCATTATATAAAACACACTCGAGAATTTTGATCGCGAATGATGCGAACATAATACAAGAAACGGATCAAGTAACTTCTTTTATACTAGAGAATTAGCTTCGAATGTGTTGAAAAATAAATTGTAGCTACATTTTATTTAAGTATTTAGTTAGTATTTCTGTTAGGTTAGGTTAGAATAGGTTTTTTTCGGTTACATATTAATATATGCTATGCTTTATCCCCCCCCCCTCTAATGTTCAAATATATATCCCAAATTTGTTTCTAACATGTTATATTTTAATAATAATTTTGTTTTATTTAATTAGCCTTAAACAAACTTAACTTCTCGAGTATGTTTTATATAATACACAAGTACCCATAATTAATCTGAACATGAAATAACAGCACAATTAGTAACTCAAATTTCAGCTAACAACAATTCTTTCAAAATTTCATGAAAGGGCAGGAAATAACACTAATTATTATAGCCACAACATTTTGCCAAATATACCTAGCCGTTTATTCTTGACGACAAATCAAAAATTCCTTGAGGAACAATAGCTATTTTATACCCTTTAATTGACTGTATTATATCCGCCTTAAGTCTTACCTTCCCTGTTTACAATCTGTTGCCTCAGAGCTTTGGCCGTTGTCCGAAGCATCTGTTGAATACGCCAGAATAGTATTACATCACTACAGTCCACCTGACATTAGTAGAAAAAAAAACAAGTGAAAGAAAAGATATATCTCTTAAGCGGCGATCACACTAGGTACGTAATTTTCTGTGCTAAGTGGTTAAGTTACCTTACATCCAGTATGATATTTCACACCTAAACAATTTCTTTTAAATTCGGCTGACGCAAAAATCTATAAAACAATCATAATCATCATCTAAAATTACCATAAGTGAAAATTTTAAAATTTAAAACGTGAAATTCAAAAATTTAACTCAAAAATTAAAAAACGTGAAATGGAGGTGTGGATTCAAGCTCTTAGAGAATCGCAGTTTGTATGTATTAAAAGACCTGAAACAGGTCCAGGAGCCATAAAATGTTTTATTTTGATGTCCTTGGTACAATAAGGACGAAGCCTCGCTTTTATGCTAAAAAATTAGAAAATCTGCACCAGGACCATTTCTAGGAAATTCTCCGAGGGGGAGGGGGTCCCAAAAAACTTTACAAAGGGCAAAAAATTAGTTTACATAGATTTTTGTTACTTTTGTGGGACTGAAAATGTGGTATTAACATAGTAGCCAAAGTTCATGTTCTTCGATATTTATTAATAGCCTTAAACATATTATAAGAGCAAGGCCTAGAAATTCTGAGAACTGTGGATCAAACTTGCCTGTCCCAGCGCCTTTTTCCTAGAAGAGTGGCTACCCTAAGGGTGCTTTCATACTATGCCTTAGAACCTTTCACACTAATATAATTTAAGACTTTACGTTACGTTATGTATTCCCATGGAGCAAAATGGTACTTATGCATTATATGGTACACACGAAAGAAGTCAGTTTGATTAATGTTAATGAAATAAGATAAAATAGGTTTAAAATATAACAGTTTAGAAAAACAAATTTATACATTTAGACATTAGGGGGGTGGGGTAGGGGGTAAAGCAGAGCAAATATTAAATACGTAACCTAACCTAGTTACCTTTTTCCCTCCTAAACCCCAAATAACATTAGTTTAAAAATTGTAAACGCAAAGAAGGCAAAAAAAAAATATACTCACAGTCAGAGACAGAAGAGAAAAAGGGAGAACAAAAGAAAATATAAATAAATACAAATTATAAAGTAAAGTTTATTCAGGAAAAATTAAAAATATATTCAGGCAAAAGCAATGAAAATTAATCACATGAAAAAAAAAATACAAATGCTTTTTGGACGATGAAAAATTTGCAATTAAACAATTTTTGCAATTAAACTATTGCAATTAAACTATTTTTATTAACTATAAAATAGTCAAAGCTTGGTTAGTATGCAGGAAAATAGGCTAGTTTAAATCATAAACAATTATAACTATTTCTATAACACAACCATTATTATTTTTTCACGTTTTTGCACTTAAATTCATGATTTTTCTCGGCAGTTCTAAATTAGGTTGATTGTGGTTTGATGAGGATGTGGTTTGAGGTTGAGGTTTTTTGTGATTTTAAATGAGGTTGATTGTTTTCTCCGGAGTACTGTGGTCCTAATTCCTCTAATTTTGCACAAAAATGGTATAAAAAGAAATAGGAGACAACCTTAGTCACAAGTTGCTATTGTTAAGACAATAGAACAAGAGCTCTGAAGCCGACGCTGCAAAGGGTATTATTCTGCAATTATTTATTGTAAAATTATTATTTTAATTATTTTTTACAATTTTTACATTAATTCTATGATCTTTAATTAAGTTTTTTAAAATTATGTTTAATTTTATTTATAATTATTTTAAAAAATTGAATACCAATTATTTAATACTTTTAATTATTAAAAACATTAAAAAGTGTATCTCATTGTCATGTAGATAAATACTGCTTATTCCCTGAATGACTGAGGAAAAGCATCCAACACAGAAGATTGCTTCTGTACATGGCGATGGCAGAAAAAAAAAGAACATGTAATTACCCCGTCGCTTTTTTATAGGATGTTATTTGTGTTGCATAGGTGTAAGCCCTATTGCTAAAGAGACACATATTTAAAGGTACAGATAAGTCCGCACTACCACCCAAACAGGCTTACAGCTCCCTTAATCAGGACAGCTGACTGAAAAATGATCCAACTATTTTATTATTATTGCAACTGCCCTGGCAAATCAATCCATTGAGGGGTCAAGGAAAGAGAAACGACGAAGGAGGGCGCAAAAAGCCCTTCAGAGCGTGGGGGTGTTACCCAAAAGCGCCAGCTCTATTTTGTAATTTGGTTGGCAAATGTTTGCAACTTTACTTAACACAATTTTCAACCCACATTTCTGGATCCATGTCGATTTGAATTATCAAGCACTTATTCCTTTTGTTTCTTCAGGCATGTGTGGAAGGTGGGGGGGGGGTCTAGGTCCACCCAAAATCCTAATTGTTGGGAATTTTCGGACACTACTTATTCAAATTATTTTTTTTTATGATTAACCCACAGAAAAATATTCTGCGTAAGAGCCTGTGTCTAAAATTATCAAAAATAAGTAATTATTTTATTTCAAATATTCCAAACTTGCCAAGCACCGTTTTGCTGATATTTAACAGACCCTCCATCGTATTAAATAGCGATTTTTCAACTTAATGGTAACGGTAAATAATATAATTACAAATATAAAATCATGCTTGAAAATATTAGATCACAGACAGGCATGTATCCGGAATTTTTCCATTTTTTTTGGGGGGGGGGGTAAAAACTATTTTTATTTGAAATTATGAGCGAAAAGTGTGCATAAATTTGGACATATCTGAGATCTAAGGGAGAAGCATGCCAGGCCCCGAGGCTACTCTGGATACGTCCCTGATCACAGGCTTTTGATTCCATTTTACGTCCTTGCACTAGCAGTGGGGTTAATTCAAAGACATATGAGGGAGAGGATATGTATCTTTCAAAAACTAGGGTAGGGCAATTTCGTCTTTTTTTCTTTTCTTTTTCAACGCAAATAGCCAAAAATACATTTTCCGATGAAAATACAAAAAAAGGCATTTTTCATAATCTAGAGGCGCATCTTCAAAGAGGACCCCCCCCTCCCAGGTGAGGCCATTGGAGTTGTGGCATCAATCCACCCAAATTCGTCCAATGAATTCCAGCGGGAATTCCAACGAAAACACCCCCCTCAAAAAAGGTATTTTGTAAATGCTGGTTAGGGAAGGGGGAGTGACAATATAGGGTAAATTATCCTTTCCCTCAACTGACACCACTGCGCTAGAAGAATATTTTAAATAAAAATACTAAGTTTTTGACAATGATGAAGTTTTAAGAAAAATCTTGGAAAACAAATTTGCTTTTAAATAGCAACATCAACTAAGTAAAGAATAATAATAACTACTAGGTAAAGAATAATAATACCAGCAAAAACAAATAGCGAATTAACAATCGAAACAAAATTTTAAACAACAAAATTTACTTCGCTCATATAGAAAAATAACCCCACAGATAAAATAACTACCCAAATGAACACCTTCCGTTTTATTGTTTAATTACCCCTTTGAAATCCTAATACTTATCTAATCATTACCTAGCTTACCCTAACAATTTCCCCCTAGTTTATTCTATATTTAGGTGTTTAGCAAAAAGGTACCTTTCATACTTCTCAGATTTTACACTTGGGTAGGCACTTAATGGATTTAATAGGGGGTGCTTATTTCAAAGGTGGGTAAACAGCTGTTTGTATTTTTGGGTTTGGGTTTATGTGCTTAACGCATGCGCTTTTGTCAAAAGCAACAAAAGGATAATTGCAGACTGGAAAAGTGGTTTGACAATTTTTCACTTTATTTTGAGAGGTCTTTACTGATCGGAGGTTTTTACAAAAATGTGCTAAGTTCTCGTGAAAAAAAAACTGATAGCAAAAACATGTTATCAATATCTGCATCTTCTTTTAAGAGGGTCATGAAAATGATAGAAGAAAAAAGTAAGGAGAAAAGAGAAAGAAATGCTTTTGTCCCGACCATTAACCAGTGGCATCAATTGGAGGGAAGGGGAATATACCCCTGGATTTTTTGCCCCTTAGATTTTGAAGAAAACATTTTTGTGGGCATTGAAAAGTCATTGAAAAATGACTATTTTTGGAATTTTCAATTAAAAAATTAAAAAACGACAATTCCCCCCCCACTAGGATTGACAAATAAATTTTGTCCCCCCCCCCTCAATTTCCATGAAGTAAAACCACTCCCATTAACAAGCTGTATTCAGGAAAACACAAAAAAAGGGAAAAAAAATAATAAGAAGAAAAGGGAGAGACTTGGAATTCATGGAAATAAATCATTGTTTTAACATTTTCATTGTGCACCCGAAAATTATTGACAATATGGTCAACAATGATTCACACATATGTGCATTTTTCCAGTTTGTTCTCATGAACTGACCCCCCCCCCCAAAAAAAAACACAACAATTCCTGCATGCGCAATTTTGCCTGGGGGAGAGCGTCGCAATTACGAAAAAGTTAGCAGATTTTTCCAACAAACACATTCAATTTTTTGCAGAGGAAAACATCTTACCACCTAGCACGCATCTTAGAGCACCAATTGTTCAGCCACTCATGACACACCCGCCACTCCATGCCTCTTCATGTTGCGCATGGCAAGCTTTTCACCCATTGCAGAGTTCCACCAGCCATGGCGCATGCCATTTGGTGAACACCTAGGGCTATCAGCCGAATCTGAAGCTATTTGCCTTTAAAAGAGGTTTTGCCTCTTGGACCCAACTTAGATCTATTCCAGAGGTGGTTTTAGGGGAGGAACAGAGGGGGCACTTGCCACGGGCGCAGAAATTTCAGAGGCGAAAAATTTCAGATAATAATCTAAAGTTTATAATCATTTTTACAATCATTTTAATTATTGAAATTTAATTTTTATTAAAATAAAGTAGAGGGCGCAGCTAACAAATGAAAATAATTAATAAATTATTAATGAATTAATAAAATTAAAATAAACTAAAGATAATTAGAAAATAATAATCTAAATAGTTAAACTAAAATAATTAATGATAATTAAATAATTTAAATAACAAGTTAAAAACAATTTATAAAATAAATTACTAATTAATTAATAAATTGAAAATAATTTCGTTAATAAATGAAAATTTGGTTAAAATTTAACCTGAAAATTTCATGGTAGACAGGGGGAGAGGTGGGCAATAATCAATAATTTGTCCTGGGTACAAGAGAGGCCAGAACCACCACTGATCTATTCATACCTAAGAACTGCGATTTTCATGGTCGTGTAAGTCCCCAGTAATCCACTTCATACTTGCTACTCTAATATTTTGTGTTGTAGTTACGTGATAAAGCCAAAAAAAGTCGAACAGAATTTACAGCAAGTTCCGAAGGCTGAGGAATTGTCTAATAAGTATCCCATTTCTCTACCACTGGGGTCGGCCCAGGTTAACCCTATAGAGGCAATTGTTGTAGAAAAACATCACTGTGCTTTTCCAGCTTTGATTGCCATCTTGCAGTTGAAAAACATTGCTTTTAACCGAATCGTTCGATGGGGCTGAAAGATGGCAGTCGACTGATACTTTTGGGGAGCTGCTGTGTGACATGTGGCCTAGACAGTGAGTCACCAAGCCAAAGGATAAGAAAAACGAATGAAAATGTAGGTAATTTCTAAGCTAGAAACTGGGAATAAAACCCAAAGGTCGGAGAATTCCTTGCGTGCAGCGGCGTCATTTCGGGGGGGGGGGTCAAAAGGGGGCAGTTGCCCCCAATAATTTTAAGAAAAAATTATTATATTGCCCATGCCTCTTGACTATCCGGATGGAGACCCCTCTTGCCATGCCAATAAAAATACTGGAGTTATCCCCCTGCTTGCATGTCCTATGTGTATAAAACATATAGAATTTAAAATTACTGTAGATGAAATTCATGATATGGGCAGGAAATTGGATCAGTAGCAAAACAAATTTCATTGAGTTGCAAAAATACAACATAAGACGATCGTGACTCAAAATTGTGAAACGGACAACTAAATCAGACAAATAAAAAGGATGAAGAAAACAGTATAATTGTACATCAGCTATTATGTAGGAGAGACCATTCCTACATAATAGCTCGTACCACCCCTCGGGGATGGTGGATCGTTGGGAAGGCAGAGTGTGCCAGATGCGTAATTTTTTTTCTTCAAAGATGCCGAAATCTTACGACAGACTAAGAAAACGGGCTCAAAATCACCGAATTGACACAGAAGAGGCTGCCAAGTATTTTTTGACATTCCAGATGACATGTTGTCAGACATGTCTGACAATGATGATGGCGATGGGTCAGACTTCCTGTTTTCAGAAGGTTTTATTGATGATACAGATGAAGACTGGTTTCCTCTACTGGACAATCGCCACTTCTTTTTGCAACAGAATGACGTGGAGGCTAACACTGAACCCATCAACGATGACTCGGGGGAAACTCCACCCTCCAGTCAGCGACAGCAACCGGTAACAACAAGTACTAGAAAATCAAAGAAGAAATCAAAAGTCTATGATAAATTCGGCCGAAAAAAATGTAGAGATATAAAAAGTGAATCTGTCTTGGAAAGGAGAGCCTCGCCACGTTCCAGGCATCTTGGGCACTCCACTTAAATACTTCCAGAAATTCTTTGACCATAAGCTTGCTGAGTCGATAGCTGAACAAAGTAACGTCTCTGCACTTCAAACTGAGGGATGCAACCTCTGCCTTACAGCCGAAGAGCTAAAACTTTTCATGAACATTTTTCAATAATTGAAGGTGATAAAAGTTCCCTATTATCAAATGCAGTGGGAAGCAGGTATAAGATATCCTTAAATTACCAACAAGTTGGACCGAGAAAGATTTGACAAGGTCGAACGTTTTCTTCATTTCAACGACAACAATGAAGCCAAGAGACCTAGAGAACAAGGATTTGAAAACTAAACAAGATTCGGCCTGGGTTATATCCGTACCAAGATTTTTGAAGTAAGCCCCAAAGAACTACTACTACTACTAACAACTCACCGCGACACCAAGCCGCCTGAGGCCAACACAGCTACGCACGCTCCTCCTCCATCCCAATCTATTCAAAGCCTCCCTTTTTACACCCACCCATGAAATTCCCATTTCCTTTAAATCTTTCTTTATGACGTCCTCCCATCCCAGACGAGGACGACCTGCTTTCCGTTTAGCCCTAGACGGTTGGCCGAAAAGACCAATCTTCGGCAATCTGTCATCCTTCATCCGCACAACGTGCCCTTGCCACCTCAACCTTTCTTTCATTATAGCCCTAGAAAGCTGTATTGAACCACATTTTTTGTATAGCCTATTGTTTGAAATACGGTCAGTCAGCCGGGTACCCAGAACAATCCTTAAGCAATTTCTCTGGAAAACATCTTGCAAATCTTCATCCGCTTTTCCGAGCGTCCAAGCTTCAGAGCCATATTCGACCCCTGTCATCACTGTAGCTTCTAATATTCTAATCTTGGTTTGCAGACTTATCTTCCTATTCTTCCAAACTTTTTTTAACTGTGAAAAAACACCCTGAGCCTTGGCAATTCTACTTTTAACATTTTTACTGCTCCCACCATCTTTACTAATAATACTACCAAGGTAAGAGAAGCTGTCCACCTGATCAATCTTTTCATTACACAACTTCACCTTTTCATCTTCACTTATTCCTAGCCTTAGTGACTTAGTCTTCTTAACATTAATTTTCAAGCCTATTCTAGCACCCTGAACTCGCAAAACGTCTAAAAGTTCATTCATTTTGCTCACACTTTCATCTAGGATGCTTAAATCATCAGCATAATCTAAGTCCAGGAGACTTTTTCCTCCCCATTTGATTCTGTGGTCTCCCATTGCCTTTCCTCTGCTCCTTAAGACGAAGTCCATCAAAATAATCCATATAAAGGGGATAGAACACAACCCTGCTTAACTCCTGATTTAATACAAAACCAGCTGCTAACCTCATTTCCTACCTTAACCACAGCAGTGTTATTCTCGTACATAGCACTAACCACTTTAATGTATTTGTCTGGTATACCATGCAAGGATAAAACCTTTACTAAAGCTCTTCTATCAACAGAATCGAACGCTTGCTCATAATCTATAAAGTTGAGGACCAAAGGTATTTGAAAATCTAGGCAGTATTCTATTATTAATACCTTCCCTGCCTAAACAAGACTTAGCAGCTTCCTTATTCATCATGAGCCCTACTCCCTGTCTATGTACCCCGTCCTTCCTGCCTGAGTAAACAAATTCTATATCACCTAATTTCATACTTCCTACCCCTGGAATAACATTGAATTAATAAGACAATGATTCCTTTCAAGGGGCAAAGCATATTAAGACAGTATCTGCCAAAAAAGCCAATAAAGTAGGGGAAAAAAAGTGTTTATAAGAGCTGGTGTGTCACATTTTGTACTGGATTTTGAAGTTTATGTCAATTTCAATTCTTGTTGAAATTAACATAGAGCCAGACTTTGGAGTTGGAGGCAACATAGTCTTACATCTGACGAGTGCAGGATATACTTCGACAACTGAGCTTGTAACTAATGAGTTTGCTCAAAATCAAAGGATTCCCTTGTATTAGCAGATTGAACAAAGCACGATTGAATGGCTGCCTACTCCTCACAGATGGGTAAATAAGAAATGAGAGAGAGAAACATCAGATTGCAGGGCTGACGTTCATTCTGGCGTTGTTGTAGTGATATGGTTACATCAAAACATGGTTTGCTTGGCTTCAATGTATACAGGAATAAAGCCTACGCCAACCCACTTTTCACCATCTACGCCACCCACTTGACAGTTACTGTCATATGAGGGGTGCATAATTCGAAAACTTGCTGGTGGAGATGTGCCGAACGTATCTTTAGACACAAAAATGGTATATGACAATCTTCTGATGACTTATTGACACAGAAGTCTGACTTTAAGGACAGAAAAACTGACGATATTGAGAGCCTTCCGATCTGAAGTTGCTGCAGTGTTCTATGCGTCGACAAGTGTGATGCCCCAATATAAACGTGGTAGACCATCTGAAGATGTCGAAGTAAGTCTAAGCTCCATTCAAATTGGCAATCAAATCTGACCAGCAATGGACTTGATCACTGGCCAAAAAAGACTGACAAGTAAAGCCACTGCAAAGATTGAAAATCAGGATATGCTATTTTTGAATGCAAAAATCAGACCTGCCACTGTGTCTTACTGTCAAAAGCAATTGTTTTAAAGCCCTCCACATCAAGTGAAAGTGTCCCATTTTTGTATATTCGAGAGGGTAACGTTGTATTTTTAGAACGTGGTCCAAAATTGACAATTTTGAATAAATCATGCCATTTTTTTTTTTTTTTTTATCAAAATTCTGACTTAGAGACCACATGGGAAGCGTTGGAGATTCGTTCCTATAGTGGCCTGTATAGGGTTAATACTTGAGACTATCCAATTTAAGAGTTGCTCAAACGAGAGACAGTTCATTTTGCAGATCGCGGCAATTTAGTAAGCATAAGCAGGAGTATCAATGTTATATAAATACCATAATACAATATATTATAAACATCATAGATGTTACATAAATATGGAGAAATATTAAAAGAAATAACACGAAAAAAATATCCAAACAGTTAAAATGAAGAACTAGAACATTCCCAATTGGTGAATAAGAAACAGCAAATACAAATACAACAAAAAATAATATATTTTTTTTTGGTGTCTTAGCGACAATTTTCTGAAGAAGTCTCTAATTTTTGGTTATTTGTACCATTCAACACAGCTTCGGCAACTGGATTTAGATAACCTAATATTATTGAAAGAATAGAAGAAGAGTTGTGCATCCGATAGCCACAACTGTAGCCATAATATAACTGTGCGATGATCGAGACAAGCAATCCCAATAAGTCAGAAATAGACCCTCCATTCCACTTCTCATTACTATCTTGGTAGTTTTAAAACCACAAGTGTGCTGATATTTAAGAACATATCACGCGCAACCTCGGGACTCGGAGAAATATGACACGACTGAACCTTTGTTTTCTTGAAAGCACGGTCAAAATAGCAGGTAAAAAAGCTCCATACTCAAGGGGGTGGGTTAATGCACCCTCCCCAAATCCAGAAATTCCAATGATTTCACATTTTTTTCTATTTTAGATACTAATTTTCTCCTTAACATATATTCTTCAGCACATTCAGCACCCCTATGACCTTATATTTGGCAATTTGAACTAGAAGGGTCCAGAAACAGAAAGGAATTCGGATTTCGGTGGGGGGGGGGATCTTAACTCTTTAGCTTTTCTACATTTCCTCTTAAACTTCCAGTTTTTTTCATATACTTGGCCTGTTGTGTAAATTCAAATCTCCCCGCCCCGACAAGGAGTTCGAGAACACCCAGCTGCAATGCACTATCATGGATGAACAGAAAGAACATAGTTGGAACGATTCAATAGAAGCAGTAGTGTCAAATCTTCCATCGTTGACTAAAAATAGCAGGTAAAAATAAAATAAATAAATATAGTTGACTAGTCATAGTTGAATAGAATAAATATAGCAGGTAAAAAATAAAATAAATCAAATATAAACAAATGGAATATATAAAAATAAAACAAACTAAAAAAAACGCAAAGAATCTCTATACACAAGGGGCGGCATAGTACACCATCCGCAATTCGAAAGAATTTAAAGCTTCTTATCTTTTGTATTTCCCCCACTTGCTGTTCTTTCACCTTCAGAGATAAATTTTCACAAGTTCAGGGACCCTATGTATGGCAGACAAGCTAGGATGCAGAAGAATGCCCCCCAAGATCTCTTTTTTTCAACAACTCCCATAAACTTCCAGTATTTTGGTATACTTAGATGGGTTTGTATTTTATGAATTACCCCCCCCTCTCCCACCTCAATAAAAATTTCCAGCAATGAAATTCACAATCATCGCTAAACAAATAAAAAGAAGACATTTTCGGGCAGATTCGGTGGAAGCACTGTTGTCAAATCTTCAACCGTTGAAATTCCACACCCTACGTGCATGCTTATTCTCTATATTAAGATCTTCCTCGGAGGATTACCAGAGGATTTACAATAAGAGCGTAGGAGAAAGAAACATTGGTCATTATTAAGGGCTTTTGGGTCAAATTACAACCATGTGGGTAAATCTGGATGCGAGTGTCTTTTTTGGGGAAAACTAGTAATCCCTGTTAATCCCACCGAGAATGCACCGGGGGAGACAAAAAAAACGTGATGAAGTATTGTAGACACATGTGTTTACAGAGAAAAAAATAGGGGGCCTGAGAATGGTCGTTATGACTAGAACTAGTTAGGAAGCATAATTGGCTGATATGGATATGAGTTTCAGAAACTCATATCCCAGGGGTAGGAAGCATGAAATTAGGTGATATAGAATTTGTTTACTCAGGCAGGAAGGATGGGGTACATAGACAGGGAGTTGGGCTCATGATGAATAAGGATGCTGCTTAGTCTTTTTTAGGCTGGGATGATATTGATAATAGAATACTAACTGCTCATTGTATGACTAGAAAGTTCAGGGTATCAGTTATAGTAGTATATGCCCCTGTAGAACCGATTGACGGAGATACTAGTGACTCAGATGAATTTTACTTACAGTTACAGGAGCAAATAAACAGGGTCCCACGTAGAAATATGATGTTATTGCTGGGACATTTTAATGCCCAGGTTGGTAGAAATAGGGATAGATGGTATCCCAGCCTAGATAAATTTGGCGTAGGAAAATAAAACAGTAATGGATACAGACTTTTGCAATTTTGTAGGTATAACAATCTAGTTATAACCAATACGGTGTTTGGTCATAAAATAGCTCATAAGTTAACATGGTATTCACGTGATGGTAAGACAGCAAACCTTATTGATTATGTTATAGTAAACCGAAGACTAGTAGGATCAACATAAGATACTAAGGTATATAGAAGTGCTGTCGCTGACGTTAAAAGTGAAGATCATCATCCGGTAGTGTCTAGGGTTAGTTTAAAGCTGAAATTTCGGAAGTAACTATCTCCCGGAACGTTATGACTCTGGTAGACTCCAGGATGAGAATTTGAGAGAAACTTTCCAGGAACAGTTGAATACAAAACTTAAGAGTTTAAAAGTTGATAATGTGGAAGATGGTTGGAATAATGTAAGAAAAATAATTCGTGAATTTGCTAAAGGTGTATCAGGGAACAAAGCTAGAACTACAGCTAAGCATATTAGTAAAAAAGCTTTATGTTTAGCAGAAAGGAGAAAGGACCTGAACAAGAATTATCTGAGTGATAGATCATATGAAAACAAAAGAAATGTAAAGAAAGTGGAGAAAGCATTAAAATATGAACTAAGGAGGTGTGAAGTGGAGGCCATGGATAAAATTGCCGGGGATCTGGAAGATGCAGCTAAACGACATAATAGTAAAATATTGTACTGGCACGTTAACAAATTGAGAGGGAGTAGTCAAACCGGACTTGTCCCAGTTAAAGATAGGAATGGGGTCGCAATTAGCGACAAGGAAAAAACTAATGCGAGGTGGGCCGAAAATTTTGAGAACTTGCTTAACCAAGATAGAGTTGCAGGAAAATATAGAAGAATATGAAAAAGTTTGTGATACCTTGGATGTGAAGGAAGATCTGTTTTGTGAGGAGGAATTATCAACAGTACTAAAAGGATTAAATAATAATAAGGCTCCAGGTGCTGATAGGGTGGTAAATGAGTTTCTTAAATATGGTGGCTCTGAGGTTAGAAATAAGTTATTGAAGATTATGAATATGATTTTTGAAAAAGGGGAAGTACCTAACGATTTTAGGAAAACCTTAATTAAACCGCTTTATAAGAAAGTTGATAAAAGTGAGTGCGGTAATTATCAAGGCATTAGTTTGGTCTCTCTGGGTAGCAAATTACTTAGTAATTTGATACTTTTTAGATTGAGATATGCCATAGACAGAGTTTTAAGAGACGAGCAGTGTGGTTTTAGAAAAGGTAGAGGATGTGTCGACCAAATTTTCACTCTTAGGTTAATAATTGAGAAGTCCCTGAGTTTTTAAACACCTTTGGTCCTCAGTGTTATAGATTATGAGCAAGCGTTCGATTCTGTTGATAGAAGAGCTTTAGTAAAGATTTTATCCTTGTATGGTATACCAGACAAATACATTAAAGTGATTAGTGCTATGTATGAGAATAACACTGCTGCGGTTAAGGTAAGAAATGAGGTTAGCAGCGGGTTTTGTATTAAATCAGGAGTTAAGCAGGGTTGTGTTCTATCCCCCTTTATATGGATTATTTTGATGGACTTTGTTTTAAGGAGCACAGGAAAGGCAATGGGAGACCACGGAATCAAATGGGGAGGAAAAAGTCTCCTAGACTTAGATTATGCTGCTGATTTAAGCATCCTAGATGAAAGTGTGAGCAAAATGAATGAAGTTTTAGAGGTTTTGCGAGTTCAGGGTGCTAGAATTGGTTTGAAAATTAATGTTATGAAGACTGTCACTAAGGCTAGGAATAAGTGAAGATGAAAAGGTGACGTTGGGTAATGAAAAGATTGATCAGGCGGGCAGCTTCACTTACCTTGGTAGTATTATTAGTAAAGATGGTGGGAGCAGTGAAGATGTTAAAAATAGAATAGCCAAGGCTCAGGGTGTTTTTTCAAAGATAAAAAAAGTCTGAAAGAATAGGAAGATAAGTCTGCAAACCAAGATTAGAATATTAGAAGCTACAGTGATGACAGTGGTCAAATATGGCTCTGAAGCACGGACGCTCCGAAAAGCGGATGAATATTTGCTAGATGTTTTCCAGAGAAATTGCTTAAGGATTGTTCTGGGTACTCGGCTGATTGACCGTATTTCAAACAATAGGCTATACGAAGAATGTGGTTCAATACCGCTCTCTAGGGCTATAATGAAAGAAAAGTTGAGGTGGCTAGGGCACGTTGTGCGGATGAAGGATGAGAGATTGCCGAAGGTTGTTCTTTTCGGCCAACCATCTAGGGCTAAACGGAAAGCAGGTCGTCCCCGTCTGGGGTGAGAGGACGTCATAAAGAAAGATTTAAAGGATTGTGGGTGGGTGTAAAAAGGGAGGCTTTGAATAGTTTGGGATGGAGGAGGAGCGTACGTAGCTGTGTTGGCCTCAGGCGGCTTGGTGCTGCGGTTATTTGTTAGTAGTAGTAGTAGTAGTATAAAACGTAGAAAAAACGAAGGCAACTCAGTAGCGCAAAATCAGCAGCGTTAATTTTCAGCTAGGTTGACGAATCTTTTAAAGTCGGGGGCCACAGATCAGAATACATCAAAGTTTATAGTCAGGCACGTCAATTGAAGAGAGAGAGGCGAGGGGGTAAACTTCCGACTAGATTTCGAGACATAATCTGTTTTTATATTTTCAGAAAAACTGCATTAACTAAAAAAACAAAAATCCAAAAACAAACGAAGAAAAACAGCCATTGTCACCCATTTGTAGCAACCTTGAAGTACCAAAGAAAAGAAAAAGAAAAAAAACCCGTAATGTTACGATCCCTACCGGCGGTGCTGATCTCCGTTCCATGACCCTTCAGCCAGGAAGTGCAATGGGGGATTGGGAACCAACCAAAGGGCGGGCAAAAGACATGAAAATAAAACTATTTCTTAAAATCATAACTTAAAACTGCAATTTCATAAAGATTTTATTTTGGTTGTTTCAAAATTATGAACTTCTTAAGGCAATAAAACAGCTGTTTTTCACTGTATGTTGTTGACTTTTTTTTTTTGCTGATTTTTCACCAACATTTATTTTCCTTTTTTTAACTTGGCTTTTTTTAACTTTGTTTTTTAACCGTTACTACCAATAACTGCATAGCTGTAATAATTTTGCCCTGAGCAACACCAACCCAAGGAACGGCTCTGCTGACAACCAACCTTCGTTTTTAAGGATTATAAGTCATTAAGATAATTCAGAGACCAAATCTATATTCATTGACATAACAGGGGCAAAACTTTAAATTCAAAATACCAAGCACAGCAAGTAAAAATAATTTTTTGTCACTTGAAACTCTACTTGAAAACTCCTATCTTATGATATGTTTCTATTGGTTGCTTTAAAATTATGAAGTTTTTAGGACAGTGTCAAATGTTCAGAAGTGTTGCCACGTTGGACTGTAAAATAAGCAAAACCAATCCGTTGATTCACAAAGATAATTCCATCTTCCAAGGAAAATTCTACTTCTTAAGCTGTTTGGTGCCAAATACTTTGTCACCACATTTGGTGTTGGCACCATATTTGGCCTTTTTTCATGGTGTTCACCCACGTTTCTTTTTTTTTAATTTAACGCTCACTAGAAGCGAAAATTCCTCAACTGCATAGGCCTTTTCCATTAAAAACTGAAGTCTCAAAATTTCCTTACTTTTGTAAGATATATGGTTGTGTAAGTTTTCACGCAGCCAATTAAAAAAAAAAAATTTTCACGGTCTTTGGTACTTTTAGGGACGTACACGAAGTACTGAGATAATTCAATTTGTGATATTATTCAGTTCAATAGTCCATTCCAAAAGATCATGAAATACAAAAAAAGAGCAAATTAAATAAGCAAAAAAATTAAATAAACATAAAAAATGTAATCATGGTTGCAGTGGATAGCTGAAACCTAGTCAAGAAAGAACCATGGCCCATAGTAACCATATTTTAAAAAACGCGTTTGAAAAAAGAACTGGCTAGTGAGAAAAAATTATTATTTATAGCTGTTCAAAAATCGTAACTATTGTCTCGGTCTCGGCTAGTCTTAATTTGAAAACCTATTTTAAACGTTATTCTGGCTGGTCTATCACACAAATAGACCAGCCGTCATAAATTCTTGTCAAATAGGCAGCTGAAGATGTAAAGAATAGGATAAAGATCCCTCAGAGCCATTGCTGGCTCATAAGGCGGCGAATCGTGGTCAAGCCCCGGCGCTCGGCACGCGGCAGGCTTCTATATATGGATTCTCATTGTCGCTTGTCTTCTAAACGCAGACAATTTGAGCCTTTTTTTGATGTCATGACGTTCAAATGGACCTTAAATTAGTGGTGCCTTTGTAAAATTATTATTTTTTTATTGGACCTTTAAATTTTGCCTCAGCTTGTCTTTTGTCATTATCAAAGACATATCACCGAACCTTTGTTTCTTTTAATTGTTCAGGTGGTGAGACAAAATCTTCTTCTTTTGCTTCGGCTTGTTTTTTGTCACTATTAAGGTCGTATCACCGAACCTTTGGTTCTTTTATTTGTCCAGATGGCGAGAGAAAATCGTTTTATTTTGCTTCGGATTGTCTTTTGTTATTTTGAAAGTCAAATAACCGAACACTTGTGTCTTTTAATTGTTCAGGTGGTGAGACAAAATCTTCTTCTTTTGCTTCGGCTTGTCTTTTGTCATTATGAAAGTCATATCACCGAACCTTTGTTTCTTTTAATTGTCAGGTGGTGAGACAAAATCTTCTTCTTTTGCTTCGGCTTTTCTTTTGTCACTATGAAAGTCATATTGCCGAACCCTTTTTTCTTTTAATTATTCAGGTGGTGGGTTATCCATGTCAAAATCCCAAACTCAATCATTTCAATTTTTACACGTTTTGATTCTTGCTGTCCAGGTTGATTTTCATTGACTCACTCACATGCTCGGTGTCGTATGTCTTCTAACCGAGTGTGTCTTTGCTCTTCATTTTCATTTTTGACTTGCTCACATGCTCGATGTAACATGTCTTCTAACCGCGTGTGTCTTTGTTCTTCATTTTCATTTTTGATACGCCGCCGCTGTTCTTCTAACCACATGTGTTTTTTGTCTTCATTTTCATTTTTGACTCTCTCACATGCTCGGTGTCACATGTCTTCTAACCGCGTCTGTCTTTGCTCTTCATTTTCATTTTTGACACGCCGCCGCATGTCTTCTGACCACGTGTGAATTTGCTATTCATTTTAATTTTTGACTCTGTCACATGCACGGTGTCGCATATCTTCTAACTGCGTGTGTCTTGTTTCTTCATTTTCATTCTTGAAACGCTGTAATTATCGTTTTCAGATATCTTTTAACCACCCGTGTCTTTGCTCTTCATTTTCATTTTTGGCACATTTTTGGATTTTGATTACTTCAGACAGTTTAGCAATTGCCTGTGCCTTAGCTACACGTATGGGTTTTGTCGCGATTGATGGTGCAAATTCTTGTTTTTTGGGCCTTCCAACAGACATATTATATAAATAACTATTGAGTTGAAAAGCCAACAATCTTATTTATGCTATGCATCATATAAGAAAATGCTTTTATGATGTCATATCAAATGCTGATATGTTGTGCTAACATAGTACATAGATAATTTCGGAGACCACACTGCCTTTCCATGACGATAAAATAAAAGCTCAAAATAGGGATAAAATCCTTTTTAATAGACAGTGTATAGAAAATTCACAAAAAATACCAGATATTTCGGTCACATATACAGTGACCGTCATCAGTAGTAAATTCTCAGTAGTGTATGACCGTCATCAGTAGTGTATTTTTTGTGAATTTTCTATACACTGTCTATTGAAAAGGATTTTAGCCCTATTTTGAACATTTATTTTATCAACATAGTACATGATGTCATTTGCAAAAACTGAGGCACTTAACGAATTTTCTCAGACTTCTGACCTATCTAGATCATTTTTTTTATGCAAAAATATCCCAAGATACCAAGTTTCCCTAGAAACATATGAAGCCGTTTTCGAGAAAAAATAGATACATACACACATAAATGCATATATAATTATTACTCGTTTATATATATATATATATATATATATATATATATATATATATATATATATATATATATATATATATATATATATATATATATATATATATATATATATATATATATATATATATATATATATATATATATATATATATATATATATATATATATATATATATATATATATATATATATGTGTGTGTGTGTGTGTGTGTGTGTGTGTGTGTGTGTGTGTGTGTGTGTATATATATGTATATATGTATATATATGTATATATATATATTTGTATATATATATATATATATATATATATATATATATATATATATATATATATATATATATATATATATATATATATATATATATATATATATATATATATATATATATATATATATATTTTTTTATATATATATATATATATATATATATATATATATATATATATATATGAAGGATGAAGATCCTTCAGAGCCATTGCATGCACAAAGGGTGTCGAATCGACGTTTCAGTTGGTGGATCTTTTAAGCTTGTCGCCTAACCCAGATGGGACAGGGACCAAACCTTGGGCTCCGTATTGCCAAACTGGACACCAATCCACTGTGCTACAACAAAGTAAAAGAGATTCAAAAGAGAGCCGCATAATACCACCAATTTATCTGATGTAATCTCTGACATTACTGATCTTCACTCACACATATCATACGGCACTATTATGCCACCTACTACGTGACTATTAGTGATTTATTACGTCAATTATTTGAAAAAAACTACGTTTTCTAAAGAGTTAAAGAGGCTGAGTCAAAAGTTCGAACCTTAAAACGTACAGGTATTAGGAGGTACAGTTGGGGGGCTGCCGCCTCCCAAACGCTTTCGCGGCCTTTAAATAAAAAAAAAGTTTTTTTAAACTGAAAGTAAGGAGCGACATTAAAACTTAAAACGAACAGAAATTATTCCGTATATGAAAGGGGCCGGGCCCTCCTCAACGCCTCGCTCTTTACGCTAAAGTTTGACTTTCTCACAACTCTTTTTTTTAACAATAAAAACTTTAGCGTAAAGAGCGAGGCGTTGAGGAGGGCACAGCCCTCCTCAACGCCTCTACATGTTCCTACAAAAAAGACCCAGCGACTGAAACACCAAAATTGCCGACGTCTTGTGCACCGTCAGTGGCTCTTGAAGATCTTTATCCTTAAAACAGATCATCCTCCTCCTCCTTCATATTGGGGGGTTATGTGGGAGGATCTTTCCATGAAGGAAGTTTTCATGGGGGAAGGGACATTGCTATGAAGGGGACGCCGGACATCCCAGCATTATTTAAAAAAAGATCAGAAATTTAATATAAAAAAACAAGTATTTCAACTGCAACAGCAGCAACGTCGAAACTTTAAACGAACAGAAAATATTACATATATGATTGGGTTCACCCCATAATCAATGCCTTGCTCTTTAAGCCAAAGATTTTTTAGTACTTCTAAGAACTATTTATTCTAATTAACGGCCTTTGTGATTAGGCGGTCATTTTTAAAGAATTGGAACTGCTAGCTCTCTCTGTAGAGCTAGCATCAAGAGACTTAATTTGATTGAAGGAAGTAAGTTTGGGCAGGAGCCTGTCTACTATATTTATTGTGGTTTATAACAATTTTTACACAGTCAGTGTGGATAATTTTAGCAAAAATCTGCAAATGCAAACTCAGAAGACTGTTAGTAATAGAGATATCAAACTACCAGATACAATCTACAACAGGGGTAGTGAAATTATTACAATGAAGGGGATTAGCAGTAGCAAAATTTTAGGATAAACTTAATTGTTTGCCCCATTTAATATTGCTTTGCTTGCTTTTTTTCCAGTAGTGTTCTGGGTTTCTTTGACAATAACATGTTGAAGCTGCATATCCTGAATGTAGATTTTTACCACTTTCTAGCGCCTTTTACAGCTAATATTATATTACCAAAGGTTTTCCCAAGTAATAGACATAATACCAACATGCTCAACCCAAGACGGCAGCGAAGTCGAATTCTATTGGGGGGGGGGGGCCAAGCAAACCAATTGTTTACGTCCAAAGAGAAAAGCACACTATTATTGTTATAGGATGACTTCTAAGCCCTTGTTCCTCTGACAATCTCTTTGACCCATCTTGTTCACAGAAGTGGGAGGGAAAAACAAACGAAAAGAAAAATAAATCAAATAAAGGCACTTACGTGTCATAGCGACCACACTTTGTTCTTGATCTTTAATGAAACCGGTTTTCTGTATCCACTTGGAGATAATCAGCTTAGCCTGAGTGAGATAAACCGTAACTATGCAGGTATATTTTAATTAAATATTTAATACATAGAGGTGGTTAGGTATTTAATATAATGCGTTCTGCGCCGCCTGGCCTTTCCATAATTCTCTGTTGCATTTTCCATAATTTTGTTACTAAACTAGTATATTTTCTTCATGTTTTGGTATAGCTTATTAGGGTTAATCTAATCTCACTTCTTTGGTGTGGTCGCTGTAACCCGTAAGTGCCCAAATAAAATATATGTTATTGTGATTAAACGTTAAATGGTTTAATTTGATTGAAGGACTAACCGTAAGGTTAAAAACCAGACACTTTCGACGGAGGTAGGATTTGGCCCATCTCCCTTCCTTCGTAACCCTAAGATTCTCTGGTGCTCTTTGGCACCCTTCTCCATGGTTTAGGTTCGCCGAAATTCATCCATCGTTACAGTCAAGATTCGAATTAATTCTTGTCAAAGGTCATGAACTGTTCTTAGGTCTTTCTTTTCTACCAAAACAAAAGAGCTTATAATCCTTTTTATCTTCTAGATGTGGACCAGTTATGGAGTATAACCCCCGAAGTTGGAAAAGAATTATTGTTACCATAAGGAGGCTCATCGATGCCGACTTAAAACTTGGTTCGCCGAATAGCGCTTCTCAGAATTTATTAATGATCGAACTTGAAAACTTGCGGGTGTTGAGTGCACCAGGAATTCTTCATTTACTCCGAGTCATACTGACCCAGGAGCACCACCAAATATCTTTGGTTTATGAGAGTCCAATTTGGCTCATTGCACAAATATATGCACGAATTGCCTGTACAAGCATTTAGCCTTAAAAAAAAGTTAACTGTTCTTTGCCAAATTGCCACTGCTCTTAAATTAGTCCATAATATGGGCTTTTTACATTTAGCAGTATTCTCTAATTCCATTCATATTGTTAGCCCTAATCAGGCAAAACGGGGCAATTTCGAGTTTGCCATCTGTGCCCGAAGCGAGTTAAAAAATTGCGTATATGTTCAGCGCCCTTGGGAAGTGTTTAAGAATATTTATTGGAGATGGATGTCACCGGAGGTAATGAAAAGACAAGCGCCTACAGAAGAGTCGGATATTTTTTCTTTGTGCATGATGGTAGAAAAAGTTTTTACAGGAAAACTGCCATGGGAGGACAGAGATTTCAAAGGTGTGCTTGAATTGATAAGTCAAAAAAATGGGAGAATCTGAAAAATCAAGTAAAAAGAATCCTGTCATCAATGTTGAACAATTTCCTACACTTATCCAAAGGCTGTTAAGAGCTGGGCTGGAGTTGCAGCCGCACAAGCGCTGTGACTTGTCGGAAATCGAATTTATGCTTGAGCAGCAAATTATAGCGATTTCTAAAACTGAAAAAGGTATCACACCGAGTCTTGATCAAGCACTTTCTGTCGGTAAGATATCTTTTAGAAAGCCCGTTGGAAACGAGAGTGATTCGGACTCAGAAGAATCGTGTCCAAGTCAAGATAGATTCGCAACTGCTAAAGATTCCGGTGTTTTTGAAACTCCAGAATTACCCGGTGAAAACGCAGAATTAGTAAGCTCTGCATCTTCTAAACCTTATGTACAGCCAAATGTGGAAACGCTCGTCCGTACATTTAGTACAAAAAAAGATTTTGTGAAGCCAACAAGTTCAGGGGATAATACATTTTATCAGAGTGTTTCGAACAGTCCCACCCCAAGCAAAAGTTTTTCGAGGCGATTTTCACTTCCGTCACGGTCGGAAAAAACCGAAACAAGCTCCTTCGATTCGACAGTTAAAGTGTCCTTTTTCCCGCTGCAGCCAAATCGCAGATCGGTTAACGATTCGTCTGGCTCATCTTAGGGTAATATATTGAACTCAAGCAAAGCCGGCATATTGAAAAATACAAAGATGACGTTATCTCCCGAGCCAAAATCAGCAGATGTGAGTGAAAACAACACTGACTACTACCCTGTCCAGCAACCACTTGACACAGTGGATAGTCCACCGGAGCCAATTAACGCCAAGGTTCATAAGACCAAAAAATATCCCGCAAAAAAAGGTTCATCAGAAGCTATCCCATCTCTCCCTCCGGTGCCAAAAATTACCCAAGAGCCCCGAAAACCAGCAAGCCACTTCAGCTCCCCTGCGGTTTTCGTTCCACCAGCAATCCAAGGTGAGCATAGAGTACACTCTAGCGATGAGAATCGATGTACGCACATTGCATCTGATATCCAGTCTGTTATTGCCCAGCCCAGCCACGTAATAGAAAAACAAGAAGAACCTGGTAAATCTGAATTGCTCTGTATTCTTTTTAGAGCTAATTCAAGCTCTGCATGTACTCAAACTGAAAATTTGTGCAGTAAAGGAACGCAGACTGATGGTTTCCAAGGAAAGTCAAGCGATGAGGTGAAGCGTTACTTACAAATTGATTCTGATGATAGTTCTAGCGGATCGTATAAATTGTCTCAGCCCCTGGTGGTATCAACTCCTCAAAGAGTGGGTGCCCCATCTAAAAATACAAAAGATGCTTCGGTTGGCAGTTATGACGAGTTTTCAAAAGGACATATTGTAGAGACAAGCTCACCTGTTACTGTTGAAGGAAAAAAGCGGTTTGTCAGTTTTTACGAGCATGGCGAAGTTTCCCAAAAACCGAGCCGGGGAAAAAATGGCAGAGAGTCATGTAGTAGTGGATATTTGTATGAAACTGCCAATGAGGTGAGCCAACCTGAAATTTTTTTTTTTTTTGTACCACGCCCCAAACCAACCCGAGTAAATCTGACCAACTGGCCTTTAGTGCCTTATGACGACTCTGTACCTGCGTCCAAAGATACTAGTTTTATATCGGAGAAAATTGTCCTGAAAATAGACACAGACCGAGGCAGTGGGAATGTGGACTCTGTTGTTTCCGAAAATTTTGAAAGTGTTATTGAGCATTCAAGTGGCAACACTGGATCAGCTCCAAGTAGTGTTTCAACTATAATTGATACCACGAATCCCATTGACTGTGCAGATTTAGATACTCAAGAAGTGGTTCCAAAGACTGTTCCAGCTAATGAAACCATTACTGAAAACTCCCATCTATGTCATAATCACATTCAACATATGCAAAAGAATCGAATTGGCTTTGAATCATGTGCAGCTGATGTTGAAGATAAGGAGAATAACAGAAATGAGAATACATATTATCATATGATACAAACCCTGTCTACTGAACTAGTGGCCTCGGAGGAGAGTATCCCCCTTGAAACAGTGTTCCCCTTGAAACACGAAGAGAGTGACCTTGAAAAAAAGAACGAAAAGGAAGAAAATGCTTATTTGTCGGTTGTTGAGGACTCGGTAGAAGTCAATTCTACCAATAAGTGAATTCTATTACTTTTTCAGTGAATTCAATGTATTTTAGTGCATTCCTCTTATTTTTACAGCGGTTGTTAACATTTTCTTGTTAATTGTTGCTTGTTCTCATTGGCGTAATTTGACAAAGCCTAAAGTGAGAGAAGAGTAGGGGGAACAGGGAGGAGGGGGATCTAGCACAACGTCTGCTGGTTAATGGAGATGGTTGCAAAAGAAAAAAACAACGCTGACATCTGTTTTTAAGCAAAGTTATGGAGGGGGAGGTTTGAGGGGATAGAACATCCCTTCATACTTTTTTATTCTGTTTTTGCATTCTTTTGTGAAAATTAGCTATCACATCAGCTTATAGAGCTTGGAATATTTTTTTAAGAATTTAGACCCTCTTATGGCAAAACGGCTTGCTTTGATTCAGTTAAAAGTTAAATTAAAAGAAGAGTAGGTCTTCAGAAAATTTTATTTGATTTTGCTTTCTTTATGTTTTGCAGCATATTTAAGTAACATAGCTGCAACATCATGCAATATAGACAAATTTGATTAACGTCTGACTTTTTGAGAAACCAATTAGACCCATGGGAAGCCGTTTTTTAGAACCAAATATTCTAACATCAAAGCCCTTGATTGACCTATTTTATTCCCTAAAACTAATCATTAGTAACCGGAACTGATGAAATGAAAACGTACTACGTTCTGCATTCTAGCCTTGAGTTGTTTTTTTTTATTATTAGTATTAAGGTAATTTTTTTTGTCGACGGTAATTAAGAATGTGTTACTTGACATTTCTCGTCATATTAAGAATGACATCCACCCCCTTAAACTTAGGATACTAGATTGACTGATAGACTTTGTTTTTCGTATCGTATTCGGTTCCGAACATACTTGCTTATGTTGCTTTCAGTTTCTAATGTGAAAATTGGAATATTTATTCCAACATGCGTAATATTACTGATTCCCATTTCCAAAAGATTGGAAATTGCGGGAAAAGGGACACTTTAACTGCCGAATCGAAGGAGCTTGTCTCGTTTTTCTTCGATCGTGATGGAAGTGAAAACCTTCTCGAAAAACTTTTGCTTGGGGTGGGACTGCTCGAAGCAGTCTGATAAACTGTATTATCCCCTGAACTTGTTGGTTTGACAGAATCCCTTTTTGTGCTAAATTTTCGGACGACAGTTTCTACCTTTTGCTGTACATAAGGTTTTGAAGAGGCAGAGCTAACTGATTCTTCGTATTCAACAGTCACTTCCGGAGTGACAAAAATACCAGAATCCCTAGCAGTCACAAATCTCTCTTGACTTGAACACAACATTTCTGAGTCCGATTCACTCTCATTTCGAAGGGGCTTTCTAAAAGATATCTTGCCGACAGAAGGTGCTTGATCGAGACTCGGCCTGATACCTTTTTCAGTTTTAGAAATCGCAATAATTTGCTGCTCGAGCATAAATTCGATTTCTGACAAGTCACAGCGCCTTTGCCGCTGCACATCCAGCCCAGCTCTTAACAGCCTTCGGATAAGTGTACGAAACTGTTCAACATTGATGACAGGATTCTTTTTATTTGATTTTTCCGATTCTCCCATTTTTTTACTTATCAATTCAAACACACCTTTAAAATCTCTGTCCTCCCATGGCAGTTTTCCTGTAAAAACTTCATCTACCACCATGCACAAAGAAAAAATATCCGACTCTTCTGTAGGCGCTTGTCTTTTCATTACCTCCGGTGACATCCATCTCCAATAAGTCTAAACAAAACTGAACTTGCATAATGACTGATCGTCAATAACGGAAAAAAGAAGCTTAGCTTTTCGGCTCTTTACAACCTACAGATAAACGCCATCTGGATGAGTCAACTTAAAAAGAGCTTTTGCGCGACAAAATTAACATAAACTTTAAAAAGGTAAAATTTTAATCCGTGTGCTTCGAGATCGGAAAATTTCAAGTGGAGAATTTAAAGATACTTTTTCTAAGAACGAGCATGGCGATTTTTAATTTGAATAAATGCCAAGACAGCATGGTATTTTTAGGAGAAAGAGCATTTTTTTTTTTTTTTCAAGAGACAAATTAATCCAACCTGATCACAAAACTAAGAAAAACACGGTCTATATTTCCGTTAAAACATCTTGTAAAAATGTTCGTCTTTCTTGGCCAGCGTTTGGTCTCCTCAGTCTTAACTATGTGATATTCTTAAGAATTAATGAAAATTTATAGTAAGAATACTCAAGAATTATTTCTTAAGATGTGATATTGTTAAGAATTATTGCAGTGTATTTTCCTGATTATCTGAATTATGGCTACAAAATGGATTATTTTTTTTCACGTGAATTGGAGTAGAAGTTTCATTCAGTAAACTAAATTTGGCGAGTGATTATTCATACCTTATTGTAGCCACAATTTAAAATTGAAGCGTGTCAGTTCGTTGTTTGTGCCTTTATTTTAAATATGAAGGCACAGGATAGTTTCAGTATAATTTTTTTGCATCAATCCTAAACAGAAGTCACATCTGTTCCTTTTTTTGTTAATGGGGGGGAGCCGGTAATTTACCTGGAGAATAAGTTCTCCAGAAATACTTAGGTTTATACCATCTAATGAAAATCATCTGTTTTCTAGTCGTATATGAATTTCGAGCCCAGAGAGGCATGGTCTTTTGGCAGTGGCGTAGCTTGTTGTGGAGGGGTGGAGACTAGGGATTTCAATTTTCCCTGAGTGCAACACCCCCCGAGTATACTTGTCCCCGGGTGCGTTTATGAGGTTATTTTTTATAAAAGAAAGACCTAGTTAAATGTTTAGGAGGGGGGTGGCTAAAATTGTTCCTCAAAAAGCTGGCTTCGCCTCTGCCTCTCCCCCTCAAAATATCTTTCCTGGAAATTCGAGGTTCATTTGTGTTATATTCGTGTAAAAATTAGTGTTCAGTGAATTTACTTGTATTTTAAGGTACATTTGTTACGTTTTCTTTTTTTTTATTAGTAGGTATCGCTGGGAGTTAAATAGCGATCTGTCATCTGATTCTTTTGATAGAATAAGAAGTTCCAGTTTTAAAGTCTAAGCTATTTTTCTGGAAGTTTAGTATTTATTTGTTATTAGAATCTATATACTGACCGTTGAAGGATGGAACGCTTATTCCGTGAGAAATTAGCTTATAATTTATCATGTGAAGCCAGGATTATCTTATAATCCAGTACAGATTAAAAATAACTTAAACTTAACACTACAAAAAATGCTTTCTGTGGGCGGATCCAGGGGGAAAGCTCCCCAAGATTTTTTCTGGCGCCCTCATTCCTTGTTTTTTCTTCTTTTTCACTTAATTTTTCGAATAAATTTGCCAATTTGGTCAATTATTGGCACCTTTTGCACATTGGGCCCCTCAAGCCAAGATTGTCCTCATTTTCGCCCTTGTCACATTGAGCCTCTTCCAAGATTTTGCTTTAGATCCGCCACTGCATGCTTTCAGACAACTTAAGACTGGATTCAAAGAATTTTTAATTTAAAGTTCAAGGGTATAAAATTAAATTCAGTTGAAAGATTGTTTTGTGTTGCTTTTCATGTTTTTTTTTATAATTTTGAAAAGTAAATTAAGTAACTTAACATAAAAAAAAAATTAAATGTGCTGTCAAGTAAATTTAAGATAGGATCCAAAGAAACTTACTTTTATTTTCAGTTTTTAGACTAAAATCATCGACTGTAGAAATACGAAAGGCGTTAAGTGACATTTTCCAAAATATTCAGGAGAAGCAAACAAACAAAACGTCTTTTAAACATTCCACGGTATTATATGCAAATAAGTAAGTTTTTTCGGAATCACAACGTTTTATTTTTTTTGTATGTTTGGGGGGTTGGGGTTTTTTTTTGGTGTGTGTGTATGTGAATAAAGAAGGCAAAACATGGCAAAAAGTTTTCGTTTTTCACATTTCTAACAAACTTAAGAGGATTCGATACCTAGAAAATCTTTTTGCTAGCCTCAACGTCAGCTGACAGTGTCTATTAGCAAATTCTCCCAGGTCAAAGTTTTCAATCAATGCAGGTTGCTTCACATGGAGCTCCCAAAGCTACTAAATTGATCACATGGCCTTTCCTTTGAAAGAATTGCTAATGGTTTCCAAGCAAGTGTGCTAGAAGATTTTTAGGGTTGGGCCTTTCCTGAGATTTTAAAAGAAAATTCTGCTCCATTTATTCGAAAAAGCAAAATTCACACTTCCTTAGGATATACGTTTCATTAACACTGAATATCTCTATCTCTGGCACAAAACGAGAGAGGGTAAGTACTTTTTCTAAGATTAAGGGAAAAGTAGATGCCGGCTTTTAGTTTTATGTCCTTCATTCGGATCTCTTACCTAAGCTCTACAAGTTATAGCAAGACCGCTCAATCAATTTTGAATAGTTTGGCCACACTAAATAAGCTTATGATGAATAAGATAGGTGGTCCTTTAAGTTATTAAATTAAAAAAACAAGTTTTTTTAACTAAAAGTAAGGAGTGACATTAAAACTTGAAACGAACGGAAATTATTCCGTATATGACAGGGGATGTCCCCTCCTCAACGCCCCGCTATTTACGCTAAAGATTGCTTCTTCGTCACAACTCCACTTTTTAAAGTAATAAAAAACTTTATCGTAAAGAGCGGGGCATTGAGCAGGGGACATCCTCTTTCATATACGGAATAATTTCTGTTCGCTTCAAGTTTTAATGCTGCTCCTTACTTTCAGATAAAAAAAACTAAATTTAATTTCTGAACGTTTTTCAACTAATGCAGGCTCGAATTTGACTCACCGCACACGAATGATTAAAACGAAATTTGCATATTAATTTTGGCAAAGTTTTCCCCCGTGTAAAATTTGCTCTGGTAAGCTCAGCTCCAGAAACTAACCTCCCAATGTGAAAATCTCACCGTATAAAACCAAAATTGTTTATTATGTGTATGAGGGGGCTGTCTCCTCATACCATACCAGGGAATGTGGCTTCTCCGTGCATGGAAATTCCTTCCGCTCAGGGAAAATCCTTCCATATAAAGTTCTTCCTACATAAAATACCCCCCACCATGAAAATATCTGCCAGGCAATTCCATTCTAGCTGGAAATTACCCCCTGAAAAATCTCTTGCGAACGATTCCGGCTGAAAAATTTTTCTTAGCCCACTTTTATTTGAAAAAGACTAATATCTGACTGTCCTTAAAATCATAACAGAAATCCCCCTTCCGTAGAAAATTCTTCTCACAAATACCCCTCGCTCCTTAGTAGAAGGGTGCTCCCGTGGAAAATTCCCTCCGGAGAATTTATCTTGTGAAAAACTCCCCCATAGACAATAACTTCCATGGAAAATCCCCCACCTACGGAAAGATACTCTAGACAATTCCAGCCTGGTAAATATTTCCTCCGAACAATTGTTCTTAAAATCTCTACATGTAAAATTGAGTCGGCAAAGAGAAAGTAAGACATAAAAAGAATTTTGTATAGGAGTTTCGGCAAATTTCCCCAGTGTAAAATTTCTCTTGGAAAGTTCACCTCTCAGAAACTTCCCTCCCCATAGTAAATTACCCCTTAGAAAATCCCCCCAGTAGAAAATTCTCCTCCTCCCCGGAAAAATGTCTGTATACTTCCCAATAAGAAATACTGTACGTAATTAATAGGCAAATTTTCTTACTTACAAACCTTTCCTTTTTGGGTTTGGGGGGTGGCAGCCCCCCAACTGTGCCTCCTAATCCCTGTACGTTTTAAGGTTCGACCTTGTAACTCAGCCTCTTTAACTCTTTAGAAAACGTAGTTTTTTTTCAAATAATTTCTGCACGTTTTTGTACAGTTTATTACTTATTATTGCTTGACTAACTGTTAGCTGATCGTGTCAGGAGTTCAAGTTGGGGGGCTGCCGCCCCCCAAACCCCCCGCTTTCGCAGCCTTTAAATAAAAAAAAAGTTTTTTTAACTGAAAGTAAGGAGCGACATTAAATCTTAAAACGAACAGAAATTATTCCGTATATGAAAGGGGCTGTGCCCTCCTCAACGCCTCGCTCTTTACGCTAAAGTTTTTATTGTTTAAAAAAAATAAAGTTGTGAGACAGAGTCAAACTTTAGCGTAAAGAGCGAGGCGTTGAGGAGGGCACAGCCTCTTTCATATACGGAATAATTTCTGTTCGTTTTAAGATTTAATGTCGCTCCTTACTTTCAGTTAAAAAAACTTTTTTTTTATTTAAAGGCTGCAAAAGCGGGGAGTTTGGGGGGCAGCAGCCCCCCAACTGTGCCTCCTAATCCCTGTATGTTTTAAGGTTCGACCTTGTAACTCAGCCTCTTTAACTCTTTAGAAAACGTAGTTTTTTTCAAATAATCCTTCTTTAGATCGGGTAGTCAAGCATATTCATTCAACGTGATTTGACGAAGTGGCTTTCAAATTCATAATGAAGATAAAGCAGTTTGGACAGGGTTGCCACTGCTGGTGATTTATTACCAGATCTGGTGATTTTTCATCCTCCTGGTGATTTTCTTGAATCTGGTGATTTCTGGTAATTATCTTTTTTAATCTGGTGATTTTCATTTAATTTGGTGATTTTTTTTACAAAATTGGTTGACATTCCATGCATGATTGGTTTCACTGTTTTTACTGAGGTGAAATAATAAGTGACTTTCATATTTTATGTCTTTTTTTTTATTTGTTATTTCTAAAGAGTGGCGTTTTTCGGGCTTCTGTGTATCCTTTTAGCTTGAAAGTCGACTTCCCATAGTTACAAATTTTAATTTATAAATACATACATGTGTGTCCCATGTGTGATAAAAACGTATTTAGGTTCAGAAAAGAAAAAAAAAATATCAGGTAATGAAAGCATAGTCCCACATGAACATAGATTCAGCGGCCTATTCTATGTTTTTTTCAAGTGACTTGACAGTCTCAAGAAACCAAGGGGCTCAGTCTGAAGGGGCTCTTGTCTAAGGAACCAAGGAAATAAGATTTATCACCGCTTGTCTGATATTTCAGCTTAGACTTGACCCAAGACAATTTTCCGAAAGTGAAATAAATATATAAGAAATTGACACCATTTGAGTCGTCTTTTTTCAGAGCTAAAGTTTACCACTAAGAATACCAACTATGGGAGGGGGATGATTAAAAACGGTCATAAGTAAATGAAACTTGATTTGAGGACAAAAGAGGATTATTGGGGTTATTCTTTTCAACGGAGACTTAGAAAAAAGAAAAAGAAAAGATTTTGCAAAGTAAATACAATGAAAAGTATAATAGCAGTCAAATAAATAAAAAGGCTCTCCATGTCCAGTAACAGGATTTTAGGTAACAATTTCAATCTTTGCCTGGAATTCCGGTTTTAGGTATAAATTCTCTTCCTTCTTGAGCAGTTGAGGCCTTTGAAAATATAATGTCTTAGCTCAGGGTGCCCAACGCGTCTTTTTGGTGTAAAGCTTATCATTATTGACCACCAATTTCTGGTGATTTCTTTGGTGATTTTTATGAAATACTGGTGATTTCTGGTGATTTTCTTGGTGAAAATCTGGTGATTTCTGGTGATTTTCTTGGTGAAAAAACCGGTGATTTTTATTTGGTTGTGGTGGCAACCTTGAGTTTGGATTCTCTATTATTAATATCAACAAGAACTAGCAACAAATTGGGATCTGTAACGAAGTTATATAGGGACTCTTAGAAGAGGGCAAAAAGAGGGGGAGGGGCAAGGGGCTAATAAAGGTTTTTTGGATGTTCAGATGCAAATAAAAATCATTTCTCGCAGCTTTTGCCCCACTTTTTCTCAGGGTTCTTCAGACCAGTCCGGGGAGAAAATTTATTTTCAGGGTTCAAAATAGACCTGGAAAAAAAATCTGACAAATTAACAGATAAATAATTCTAAATGGCAATACAAATATGAAACACCCCCCCCCCCCGCTTCTCCATCTGAAACCCCATATTTTCAATGTATTGCCTGCCTTTTAGAGGGCTTAAAGTAACCCCTATTCAGCACCTTTGAATGTCTGCATGCACATGCCCTTGGAAAATCGAAAATCCCTAATTAGCATTAATTATTTGGAATAGCCTGACAGGTTTTTTTTAAACTAAACAAAGGATTTTGGTACTTATTTAGTAGCCGATAAACATACGAAAACTGAAGTTACGTTGATGCTAATGAAATAAAACAAAATATGAGGAAAATATAATAGTTTATGATTAAATGTTGGCTATATTTTTGCACATTAGGGGGGGGAGCATAGTACATATTAAATACGTAACCTAACCTAGGTACTTTTTTTGCCCCTTTAACCCTAAAAAACTAAAGTTTGAATATCTTTCACAGAGTGAGCAATACCTCACTATGCAGAGGAAACCTGTTTTTCATTAGGATCTTTGACATTCTATATTCGGTTCTTCTTGCGTGTTTATCGGCTACTAAATAAGTACCAGGATTTGTTTTAATTAAAAAAATATATATTAAATCGTGTACCAATCTGTTTGTTTCATAGGGTGGGACAAATGAGCTAAAATAGAAAGCATGCAAGTAAATTATTGTAGAATATCAGAGCCCTAAGTCCCTACAGAAATGTCTGAATATCCTTTCTAGGGGGCAAATTCAGCGAAATAGGCTACTAAGTATATCCGAAAGGTTGCTAATTTCCCCTAGATTTTGAAAAAAACCTTATTCGATAAATGAACAGAAAAAAGACAAAATCCCCCTAGATGTTGGCATTTTTTTCTTCATAAAAAAATCCATACTCCCCCGGGCGGGGGGTTTTTGGGGGGGGGGCCCCCCCCCCAATTGTGACTTCCCAGCACTGGAAGATTTAAGGGTTAACCTATTTACAGCCCCCTTAACGAATGAAAAAGCTCAGTCTTTTTCAAAATATTTCGGCACGACTTTGTACACTTTATTACTTATTATTGCTTGACTAACTGTTAGCTGATTGTGTCAGGAGTTAAAGTTGGGGCTGCCGCCCCCCCCAACCCCCCGCTCTTAAACATTCTTGTGTTAAGGCTTTTAATTCCTGAAAACTCAAATCACGTCGTACAGGGTGCCTCCTAATCTCTGTACGTTTTAAGGTTCGAACTTGTGACTCATCCTCTTTAACAGCCCCCCTACTGCACCTCCTAATCCCTGTACGTTTTAAGGTTCGAACTTGTGACTCAGCCTCTTTAACAGCCCCCCCAACTGTGCCTCCTAATCCCTGTACGTTTTAAGGGTCGACCTTGTAACTCAGCCTCTTTAACTCTTTAGAAAACGAATTTTTTTCAAATAATTTAAAAAAGAAACTGAGTTTCTTTTTTAAAGTTTAAATTCAGTATAAAAAAAATTTGCTCTGACGGTGAATCGAACCCGGGTTTTCCGCCTGACAGTTTGGAGTATCAACCGCTGGACTAAAGAGACAAAATTGTAATTGTTTTTTAGTAAATGGAATCTATTTTCGACGCAAGCAAATTCTCACAAAACTTGATATTTGGTTTTTGGAAAACAGGAAAGGAGTGATCAGATTGAGCTGAAATTTCGAGGATAAGCTCCCAGGCCCCAGGAAAGCTTATCCTCTAAATTTCAGCCCGATCAGACAACGTTAAATGGGGGTTGTGGTGGGAAAAATTAACATGGGCTATTAGGCCCTATAGGAAAACGAGGTTTTTCGTAAATGTAAATTCGGGGGATAATTTTTTCGGTCTGACAATATCAAAAGGCCCTAACAGGTCGAATTCTGCTTCGAATGAGTCCTCATTCACCCGGATCCGTTGCCAACTGTGGCCTGTAGGCGTGGCTAAGAAAAAAAAGAAATGATGAATTTTAAGTGGCTATATTTGGTTTTTTGAAAACAGGGAACGAGTGATCGGATTGAGCTGAAATTTCGAGGATAAGCTTCCGGGCCCTAGGAAAGCTTATCCTCTAAATTTCAGCCCGATCAGACAACGTTAAAGGGGGGTTGTGGGGGGAAAAATTAACATGGGCTATAATAGGAAAACAAGGTTTTTCGTAAATGTAAATTCGGGTGATAATTTTTTCGGTCTGAAAATATCAAAAGGCCCTAACAGGTCGAATTCTGCTTCGAATGAGTCCTCATTCACCCGGATCAGTTGCCAACTGTGGCTTGTAGCCGTGGATAAGAAAAAAAAGAAATGATGAATTTTAAGTGGCTATATTTGGTTTTTTGAAAACAGGGAAGGAGTGATCGGATTGAGCTGAAATTTCGAGGATAAGCTCCCGGGCCCTAGGAAAGCTTAACCTGCAGCCCAATTGGACCACGTTAAAGGGGGGCTATGGTGGGAGGGTCGAAACTTCCGGCCCAGTTTACCCCATGAAGATAAAGTCGGAAGAGGATGAAATTTTGCAAGTTTCTTAGTTTGAGCTTGGGCTACAAAATGCGATTACCGCCGTCTCTCTGCGACCTCTGGGACCTGAAATCACTTAACATTGTGGTGGGTCGGCTCTTTATAGAGGCACAAGTGTGCCACCTTGATTATCTTCAGTGAGAAGCATAATTTGGGCTTAACTTTTCACCACCTTTCCAATGGTGCTATTTAATGTTGTCTATTGTATACCTTTGATCTGATTGCATTCAAATCATGATTAGCTCTTCAAAAGGGGTCTGCGAACTGGGATTAGGAAATCTTGTTGAGTCTGTACTTTGGGTGTTTAGTAGACAAGACCTGATTCATATAGTTGCTCCGAATTGCATGGAATAATACGATAAGATTTATTTATAATTAGAATATGTTATTCTATTCTCCCAAAAGTTACTTGGCCTGTAGAAGAGAGGGAAGACATACGTTTTAATTAAGCACTAAATCAATAGAAGAAAAAAGTTGAACACATTAAATATAATTAAATAGATGAAACAGACTCCATTCGATAGTAGGCTACACATAAAGGGGACAAAAAAAAGTATTAAAAACCATAAAAATGACACGCAGCGAGAGGAATTTGAAAGTTCTGAGAATTACGGAGCTGATAAATCGACCTATGAGATACAAAAGATGAAGTAAATCTAAGGGACCTGGGAATATCAAGGTGTATTTCTTGTAAAGGGTCCTCGTAAATAGTCGGCACTTAGGCAGGAATCTACTTTGGGTGTGGGCATGTGGAGAATTAAGAATAATGTAAAAATACTGGTGACTGATATGGAAAAAGTCTAACTTTTGGAAAAATGTAAAAATCAGTACAGTTCTAAGACTACAATATTACATTTGATATAAGGTAAGATTGCAAACAAATCGCAATAGGAAGGGTTTTTAAACGATCTGAACAATATACGGAATGTCGATGTCTCTAGCTGAGAACTAATACCCTGGTATCTTGGTTTAGTGGCTCTAGAACGGGAGCTCTTTCTCTTTTCCGATAGATCCAAGTCATTGTATTCATCACCTTTCGATGAACATTCTTGTCTACGTTTTAGCTTGAACATTCACTTAATTTTCACCAATTGTCGTCGCAGTCAATTCACAATATCGACTCTGCTCGCTTCTTGGATTTTCTAAATTCATCGTTTTCATCATTTAATTCATAGGCTAATAAATATACTTAAAAATAAACTTAATAATACCTTAAGGGACTCAAACTTCGTTTTAGCATAAACAATTATGATTTGTTTATTTATTTCTATTCATGTTAATAAATCCCAATTGAATCTGAACCTAATTTTTGAGCTATTAAGCATTTAACCAGCCTAGTATTTTAAAAAATTGTTTATAATCTTATAGCCTATAGGCTATCAGCCAAAAACCAATGAAGCTTGAATTAAACTAAAAGCACCAACAATTCCAGTTAGTCCACTAATTAGGCTAGTTAGTTCATAAAGGGAATTCCCCTAAGTAGAAGTGACCCTAAAGGCCCGACGAGAACACCCTGCTGCCATCTACAATTTAGTCTAACTCTGTCAGCACACCATATATGGGCATAGAGTCATTAGGGAGAACACGTTGTTAATGGGGTCAATGACCTCTTTTTTCCAAGGTCGATTTATTTGTTGTTGTAAGTACACGCTCGAGGCGAATGTCAAGGTCGATTTATTTGTTGTTGTAAGTGCACGCTCTCAGCGAATGTCAAGGTCGATGTTATTGTTGTTGTAAGTCCATGCTCTCAGTGAATGTTACGATCCAGAAATAGTATTTGTTGTTGTTTTGGACATGTACATGCTCGAGGCGAATGTCATGGTGTCCAGAAATAGTAAACAGCATTTGTTGTTGTTTTTGCTCTCGCCAAAGGCTATGAGTTTCCCGGAAACAGTTAGATCACGTGTTTCCTTCTCAGCCAATCAGCGAGTCGGTTACATCCCCATTCTCAACCAATCAGAGGGTTTGTTACATATGGTTTTCCCCGTTACATAACAATTCGCCCTTGAGATTTCGTATATAACGGACATGCAATGTGATTCAATTATCAGAAAGTATTTTGACACCGTGTAAACAACTAAAATGGATAATATTGATGAATTAGAAGCCTTGGCAACTACAATTTACCATGTAAGTTCCGTTTTAGTACATTTTCAAATAAAATTATTTTCCTTGGACATCCTCCAGTATATTCAGCTAAAATGTAAATATATTCCTATACCCCAAACCCCCCCCCAAACCATACAACATCATTATAATCAATGGAAAACATAAAATATATTCTTTTTACTCTCCCGCCATTGTTTTACAATCCCAAATTCTCGCAAAAAGAAATACCATTTCGTTAAATTCATTCCTTCTATATTTCCAGCTAAAGCGACCATTGACTTCTGTCAATTTTTAATGAAAATACCGCTCTGTTTGACATAATGCTCTCCAGCGAGAGGTTAAAATTAGCTGTCACCCTTTTTAAAGCACTTTCTGTAAAAGGTTTCACACATCCATATGGATTGTTCCTCCCGTCAAATTAAAACGGTTTTTCAGACAATTGCAATTTATTAAGCGCAGGCCTATGCAATCTCTATTTGAAGAAGTGAATCGAGTTATTTTCAAATTAAGGTCCAAAAGGAACTGTTTCTCCGTCAAAATTAAATACGCAAAATGTTTTCTTTTACCCTCAAAACCTAACCCCCCCCCCCCACCCACTGTTTTACAACAAAACTCTCGCAAAAAGAAATAACTATCATTTCGTTAAATTCATGCAATTCCTGATATTTCTATATCCTAGCTAAAAGCGACCATTGACTTCTTCGTCAATTTTTAATGAAAATGCCGCTCTGGTTTTGACGCAATGCTCTACGCGAGGTTAAAATTAGCTGTCACCCTTTTTAGAGCACTTCCTGTAAAAGGTTTCTCATATCGAAATGGTTTGTTTTTCCGACAAATTAAAACGGTTTTTCAGACAATTTCAATTTATTAAGCGCATGGCCTATGCAATCTCTATTTGAAGAAGTGAATCGAGTTATTTTCAAATTAAGGTATAACAATATTTTTTAGGACATTACTGAAAGGGTGGGGTGGGGGGGGTGACATGCCTCAATTCTATTG
>NC_142813.1:51033325-51073429 GCF_049724085.1 Artemia sp. Qi Xiang Cuo | reverse complement strand
CGCTGTAGCGTTGCCTATAGTAAAGGCCATACGGCTCCAATGTTTTATTATTATTTATTATTTGTTTTTTCCCAGAGGCACTTCCTACGAAAGGGGTCGTAGTAGAAACTTCAAACTTCAAATTGAGAGTTCTAGTACCCGTTTTAATAGTCGAAAATGATTGGAGGGCAACTAGCCCCCCCCCACGCCCAGCCCATCCCCCCAAAAATCCAAAAAAAATATGGTTATCTCCCTTTTTTTCATCGGCGGTTTTTTCCAGATAGAAAATATGTTTTTGTGGAGGATACTCCCCCAGATCCCCCAAGGCAAGAGTTTTAAGTTATGCCCTGGGGGCATATAAGGTTTTTATAGAAGGCGTTGTCGTAGAAACTTCAAAACAGGCTCATTCGATTGCAAATTCAAAGGGCTGGTGCCATTTTAAGAAGTTGAAAGCAATTGGAGGGCATCTATGCCCCCTCACGGCCCGCAGTCTCCCAACTCCATACACTACAAATGTTGAGATAGTCATTTTGTTCAGCATAGTTGATTTCCAGATAGCAAATATGTTTTTAAGGAGGACACTCCCCCACAACCCTGAGGGCAAGTGTTTTAAGTTATGCCCTGGGGGCATATAAGGTTTTTTTTATAGAAGGTGTTGTCGTAGAAACTTCAAAACAGGCTCTTTCGATTGGAAATTCAAAGGGCTAGTGCATTTTTTAATAGCCGAAAGTGATTTGAGGGCAACTAACCCCCCTCTCACGCGCACCTTTTCCCCAAACACATCCAGTCAAAATTTTGAGACAGCCATTTTATTGAACATAGTTTCAAGTTCTGGAAATTAGGTCTTTGAGGATGACAACTCCCCCACAACCCTCAGGGCAAGGGTTGTAAGTTATACCCTGGGGGCATATAAGGTTTTGTATAGACAACATTATCGCATAAACCTCAAAGAGTGCTCATTTGATCGGAAATTTAAAGTTCTAGTTCTCGTTTTAAGCGTCAAAAGATGTTGGTGGGTAACCAGCCCCCCCCCCCCATCCTAAACCCTATTGTTCCAAATGCATCTAATAAAAATTTTAAGATAGCTATTTTGTTAAAAATAGTTCAAAGATTATATAATAAAAATTCCGGTGTTAACACAACCCACCAGGGCCCGACGGCAGGCGTTATAAGTTATCCCCTGGGGGCATATATGGGTCTTATGGAAGAGATGATCATATTAAGTTCAAAGACGTATAATTTGATTGGAAATTGAAAGTTCCAGTACACTTTTTAAGAGTCAAAAGAGATTGGAGGGCACCTAGCCCCCCCACCCTCCACGCCCATTTTTCCTTAAACCCATCCAATAAAAACTTTGAGAGAGCTTTTTTTTAAATAGTTCAAAGACCATAAAACTAAAGCTAGGGGTCCACAAAGTCCCCCAGGGCCCGCGGGCAGGTGTTGTTAGTTATGCCCTGGGGGAATATATGTTTCTTATTGAGGGGATGATCGTAAAAATTCAGAGATGGCTCATTTGACTAGTAATGAAAATTTCGAGTAATGTGTTTTCGAGTCACAGGATATTGAAGGGCAACTAGCCCCTTACGCTACTTTTTCCCCATACGGATCCAATAAAAATTTTGAGATAGGCATTAAGTTAAAAATTTCTCAAAAGCCAATAACAAAAACTCAGGTGTCGTCACAACCTCCCAGGGCCCGAAGGCAGGCGTTTAAATTATGCCCTGGGGCATATATTGTTTGTATGAAAGGGATGCTCGTATAAACTTCAGAGAGGGCTCATTTGATTGGTTATTGAAATCCAGCCCTTTTTAAGAGTCAATAGTGATCAATCTGGCCCCCCAAGCCCTTTTCCCCCAAATACATCGGATAAAAATTTGAGGTAGCCATTTTGTTAAAAATAGTTCAAAGATCTTATAACAAAACTGCTTTACGTATGGTCATTTCGTTAAAAATAGTTCAAAGGTCAGATAAGAAAAACTCCCGTGTCGTCACAACCCCCCCCCCCCAGGGCCGGGGCAGGCGTTATAAATACTCCTCTGTGGGCATATATTGTTCTTAGGGAAGGTATGCTCGTATAAACTTCAGAGAGGGTTCATTTGAATGGAAATTGGAAGTTGAAGTTCATTTTCTCAGAGTAAAAAAGATCGGAGGGCAACTAGCCCCTCCCTCCCTCCACACCTTTGGAGGTATTGGATGGATAAACCCATCCGATAAAAATTTAAGGTAACCATTTTGTTAAAAATAGTTTAGCCATCAGATATTGAAACTCCAGGGTCGACACAACCTTCCAGGGCTGAGGGACAGGCGTTGTAAGTTATACTCTTGGGATTATGAAGGGATTCTCGTATAAACTTCAGAGAGGACTCATTTGATTGAAAATAGAAAGTTCTAGTTCACTTTTAAAGAGTAAAAAGAGACCGAAGCTTAATCTACTCCCCCCACGCCCTTTTTCCCCTAACCCATCAGATAAAAATTCATCAGATATCATTCATCAAACATCAGATAATAAAAAGTCCAAGGTTGACACAAACCCATTTTTTCGCTTTGATATTGATAATTTTATACCAGTTTTGATACTTTGGTGAATATTTGATTATTTTTTTTAAAGTTTGATTTTAAAACGAGGAATTATTAAAAACTTAAAATTTTTTTTATTCCAAAGCGAACAAAAATTAATTAAAAAAACCTTTCCGAAAAAATAAGTTTTTCAAAGGAAATGCTTTTGCTATGATTGTTTATTTAATTTCTGTTCGTTTTGGGTTTCATTTATTTTTTAATAGTAATTTCTGGTCGTTTTGAGTTTGAATTTTAAAAGGTATTTGTATATGCTGAGCTTAAGTTTAAAATGGCCTTTACTTTCCTTTGAAAAAAAATAAATTTTTCAAAGGAAATGCTTTTGCTATGATTGTTTATTTAATTTCTGTTCGTTTTGGGTTTCATTTATTTTTTAATAGTAATTTCTGGTCGTTTTGAGTTTGAATTTTAAAAGGTATTTGTATCTGCTGAGCTTAAGTTTAAAATGGCCTTTACTTTCCTTTGAAAAACTTATTTTTTGGAATTTTTTTTTTTAATTAATTAATAACTAATAATAGTAAGAACATGATTTCAAGGTTTCCACGAAATTAATTTGAAAACATGGCAGCAAGTTGTGTAGCTATAATTTGATCGCGCTCAGATGTCAACAAAGAGATATACATAGAATGGACGGCTCCCACATCGTCAACAGAGTTAATAAAGCTGTCCACAAAGTTAATAAACGGTTTTCCTCTTATGACTTTGTTGACTTTATTGCAGTCGGGAAAAAATCTGAACTTTATTTAACTTTTCAAAAAAGAAAGCGAAGTTTAGTCAACAGCAGAACACTTCTGATGAATTTAAAATCAACCACATATATGTAATATATAATAATAAGTGTCTACTTATAATATATATAAATAAGTGTCTACATAAACAATAAGTAGAACAACAGGGAATTTTTTTTATACAAGACAGTGGAACGCAACTTTAAATGAATATTTCGACCCTATATCCAAGGGCTGTCCTCAGCAAACAAACGAAGAGAATAAAAAACAATAGTAGAATCCCTCGTCTGGATTCTACGAGACATATAGCAAATACTTCTACGAGACATATAGCAAATACTTCTACGAGACATATAGCAATTTCTATGTTATTCTGGGCCTTGTATATGCCTTTTCAAAGAGATTCAAAGCTCCCTCACATGGCCTTCTGGATTCTACGAGACATATAGCAATTTCAATGTTATTCTGGACCTTGTATATGCCTTTTCAAAGAGATTCAAAGCTCCCTAACATGGCCTTCTGGATTCTACGAGACATATAGCAATTTCTATGTTATTCTGGGCCTTGTATATGCCTTTTCAAAGAGATTCAAAGCTCCCTCACATGGCCTTCTTGATTCTACGAGACATATAGCAATTTCTATGTTATTCTGGACCTTATATATGCCTTTTAAAAAGAGATTCAAAGCTCCCTCACATGGCCTTCTGGATTCTACGAGACATATAGCAATTTCTATGTTATTCTGGGCCTTGTATATGCCTTTTCAAAGAGATTCAAAGCTCCCTCACATGGCCTTCTGGATTCTGACGGACATATATCAATTTCTATTTTATTCTGGACCATGTATATGCCTTTTCAAAAGAGATTCAGAGCTTCCTCACATGGACTTCTGGATTCTGACGGACATATAGCAATTTCAATGTTATTCTGGACCTTGTGCGCGCACGTAACCTCGTCTAAATTAACCTTAAAAAAATGAAATAAAGTAAGATCGACTTTGCATGGTTATTGTATATTGAGCAACCTCCGCTGTCTCTGATCGGTCTCTAAAATTGGGTGTTGGCTAGAAAACCATTCACGCTGAAAAAGTGGACTTTTGGTATAACTCACTTTTTGCAGTGTGGAGGAACCAGTGGTGGATCCCCGCTCGTTCGGAAAGGTGCCAAGGAAAGGTATGCAAAAAGCATGTAGTTTCGAAACGTGTTTATTACTTAATTACAAATATTTTCATAATTTCTTTAATGAATTGTACTCTATGCTTGTCCCAGAGACACGATATGGCTTTCACAATATTGCTCTCGGGGCCGTTATCAACACTACCGAGTTTATTGCATGTATTAAATCAGTATTTTTTACAAAGTTGAACGATAAACACATAACTAATATCTCTAAAAAGTGAAGATGAAGCATTTTAAGAAAGTGTGTTCACATGATAGTGTTATTGTAGCATTGAATGCTGAAAAGGAGAAGTATTTAAACTATGAAATAATTACAAGTGGTAGTACTATCGGAAACGTATGCGTGCGTTGTCATGACAGTAAGGAATTGAATTTCTTTGGAGTACCAAAAAATTCAACTTTTATGATGGTGGATATGCGAGATTGAGATCTCCGGAGATGATTGCACTCAAAGAGAGTGCCAACATAAAAATAATAGTTGATAAAGAGGGGCATCTTCTTGCTAGTGCTTGTGGTAACATGTTACCCAGTGTTAAAGCATATCGTCAGCTTTCGGGTATTAGCATTCAAACGAAAGCAAAGACGAAAAGAAAGGCCTACTCTTCTACTAATATCATAAACCATATCTTGTCTATGTGCCGGAACTGTAACCTGTGTAAAAATAGTGTGATAATAGAATCTGGAATTTCTACAAAAATAAAAAGGACATTGGCAGAAAATATCCCCAAGCAATATAAAGATTAATCGATGAAAAACAAAGTACCAGCAAACGTTACTGCCATTGATCAAACAGTCAATGAATCAAATAATACCAAAGAAGAAAAGCATATTGACCCTGTCGATGATACACCTATAAAAATTGTGTATGAGTCAAAATGGAATAATGATTATTCTACTGATTACGAACTAAGAGAAGACAATAGCTATACTATCAAGAGAGTTCATGGTGAAGCATTTTATGGAACAGATTCAAAATGTCCAAAGTTGTTCAATTCTACATTACATTATTTCATTAAAAATATATTATAACTTACATTATTATGCGTTCATTATTTTTACAGTAAGCTAGCATATCAAGCGTTTAGAATGTCTATTAAAACATCGTAGATGTAAGAAAAGGATTTACATACATCATATATTGGATAGATAGGTTAACATACAGAAAATCTAGGTATAAGAATGAATAAATTCTCTATCGACATCTATTGACAGGGACTTGGGATGGCATTGACAAAATCAAAGTATCGTAAGTAGCAAACTCTTTTTTGAATTCAACTCATGGGATTTCTCGAATTAAATATCAAAACAATAAAGAGTTTATTACTTACTTGCGATTTTATCATGATTTCTCGAATTAAATATCTGTATTGTGTCCAGGAAGCGAATTCAAGAAAGCGATTGTTACTTACAATTTCTTCACAATTTAAGAATTATTTATTTAACAGAAATCCTCGCTTTTTGAACGGACACCATGTAAAGAAAAAATCACACGGAATAAAACGACAGAGCCCCTCAAACCCCGTAAAGCTATTTTAAAAGGTATAACAATTATTGATTTAACAGAAATCCTCGCTTTCAATTGAACGGAAAAAATATAAGAATTATTTATTTAACAGAAATCCTCGCTTTTTGAACGACCACCATGAAGAAAAAATCACACGGAATAAAACGACAGAGCCCCTCAAACCCCGTAAAGCTATTTTAAAAGGTATAACAATTATTTATTTAACAAAAATCCTCGCTTTCAATTGGACGGAAAAAATATAATAATCTTTTATTTAACAGAAATCCTAGATTTTTTAACGAACACTATGTAAAGAAAAAATCACACGGAATAAAACGAGAGAATCCCTCAAACCCCGTAAAGTTTTTTTAAAGGTTATAACAATAATTTATTTAACATAAATGCTCGCTTTCAATTGAACGGAAAAATATATAAGAACTATTTATTTAACAGAAATCCTCGCTTTTTGAACGAACAACATGCAAAGAAAAAATCACACGGAATAAAACGACAGAGCCCCTCAAAACCCGTAAAGCTATTTTAAAAGGTATAACAATTATTTATTTAACAGAAATCCTCGTTTTCAATTGAACGTAAAAAATATAAGAATTATTTATTTAACAGAAATCCTCGCTTTTTGAACGAACACCATGTAAAAAAAAAATCACACGGAATAAAACGACTGATAATTTCTTGAATGAAGTATCTGTACTGTATATCCAAGAGGTGAAATCAATAAAGAGTTTTTACTTACTTACAAATATTTTCATGATTTCTTGAATTAAATTTCTACAGCATATACCTAAGTCATGAAAACAATTAAGATTTTGTCAGTGACTTAGAATTTTCTCATAATGTATTCAACGAAATGTCTTTTTTTGTTTATCAAACAGGTGAATTCAAGAAGGAATTTTATTATTACTTGCAATTTTTTAATAATTTCTTTAATGAAATTTCTGTATTGTGTATCCAAGAGGTGACTTCAAGAAAGAATTTGTAACTTACTTATAATTTTTTTCATAGGAGGCGAATTCAAGAAAGATTTTGCTACTTACTTACAATTTTTGATAATTTCTTAAATGAAATTTCTGCATTGTGTATACAAGAGGTGACCTCAAGAATGAGTGTGTTACCTATTTACAATTCCTTCATAATTTCTTGAATGAAATTTCAGTATTGTGTATCCAATAGATGAAAAAAATAAAGATTTTATTACTTACTTGTGATTTAATTATGATTTCTTGAATTAAATATCCGTACTGTGTGCAGGAAGCGAATTCAAGAAAGATATTGCTACTAACATGGGTTAAGCTTAAAGATTTTTATTGCTTAAACATATTAACATATTTTTAAAAAAATTTGCTACTTACTTACAATTTTTGATAATTTCTTAAATGAAATTTCTGCATTATGTATCCATGAGGTAACTTCAAGAAAGAGTTTGTTGCTTACTTAGAATTTCGTCATAATTTCTTGAATGAAATGTCTTTTTTTTATTTATCCAGGAGGCGAATTCAAGAAAGAATTTGCTACTTACTTACGATTTTTGATAATTTCTTAAATGAAATTTCTGTATTGTGTATACAAGAGGTGACTTTAAGAATGAGTGTTCTACCTATTTACGATTCCTTTATAATTTCTTGAATGAAATTTTAGTAATGTGTATCAAATAGGTGAAAAAAATAAAGACTTTATTAGTTAATTGCGATTTTATTATGATCTCTTGAATTAAATATCTGTATTTTGCGCAGGCAGTGAATTCAAGAAAGATATTGTTACTTACTTACTATTTATTCATAATTTAATGAAATGAATAAAACTATTCTAAAGAATAAAGACGGGTTAAGCTTAAAGATATTTATTGCCTAAACGTATTAACATATTTTTTGAGAAAAAAAAAATACAACACCACATATTTACATAAAAATAGTACTTAGAGTTCACACTTAAACATCCAGAAACGATGATCCCATGATATAGAATAGTTTTTTTTTAACCATGTCTTATGGATTTATCACGATCAGGTATGTTCTTAGATATCCACTGTGCGAAGAACCTAACCTCGTCTTCAGGACGGTGATAACCCCCTCCAAATTTAGGACACTTAAACTCTTCTAGATTGAAAAGTGGAATCCTAGGATCACACTTTTGAATTAAAACTTTATCTGTAGGTACATTGCCCTTTACGTAGAGTGCTTCAACCCCGAAAAAAGCTGCAAATTTCACTGACTTCCTCCTGAACATTTCTCAGTTCCTGACCAGCATTATTAAGTGGTGTACTCACTCTATCATAGAATCCCGGGTCTGTTTATATAACGTAATGTAGTACTCCACAAGCTTTTATCATACTCAAACAGATTATAGTTCACTATCCAATGATAAAAGTCAATTTCTTCGAGATCCATAGACAATAATAAAAAAGCACATTCAAATATAACACCGAAAGATGATTTTTTAAATCCGATAAATTCGGTGTCATACAGTCCTATCATCTTGGAGGCTTTTCATGCACTTGTTAAGTAGAGAAATACTTCATCGAACTTTTATGCCTTCGCTCAAGGTTGAATGGAGCTATGGCTAGTGAGATGAGTCCTAAAACCATCTGAATTCATTGTGGGGAGGAGTCATAAAACCTCCAGTGGGAATTTCTTAAGAAAAACACATACATTAGAAAAAATACTAAATGTTCCATTATCACCTAAGTAGGCACGTCAAGAAAAACACAATAGCCTTATTTATAGTGAAGCGTTTCTTAGTCGTATGTTTACTCAAATATTCAACACGTACCATTTTTCCACACCAGCCACAAAACTCAATTCCTCCTAGAATTATTTCAACTAAATACTTACCCCCGCCTCATCCGTACCATTTTTTCCGTACCACCCACAAAAATCAATTCCTCCTAGAATTATTTAAACTAAATACTTACCCCCGCCCTAGAAAGTTCAGAAAAACACGATAGCCTTATTTATAGTGAAGCGTTTCTTAGTCGTATGTTTACCCAAATATTCAACACGTACCATTTTTCAACACCATCCACAAAACTCAATTCCTCCTAGAATTATATAAACTAAATACTTACCCCCGCCTCCAACAGAAAGTTCAGAAGGACACAATAGCCTTATTTATAGTCTAATATTTACCCGAATATTTAACACGTACCATATTCCCGTATCACCCACAAAAATAAAGTCCTCCTAGAATTATTTAAACTGAACACCTACCCCCGCCCTATAAAGCTCGGAAAAACACAATTGTCTTATTTATAGTTAAATGTTTCTTAGTTGTGTGTTTACCCGAATACTTGAAAAGGACCACTTTTCCATATCATCCATAAAACTCAATACCTCCTAGAACTATTCAAAAAAAAGAGTAACCCCCGCCCTATAAAGTTCGGAAAAACACGATAGCATCATTTATAGTTACTAGTTTCTTAGTCGTATGTTTACCCGAATATTCAACAAGTACCATTTTTCCATACCATCCATAAAACTCAATACCACCTATAATCATTTAAAATAAATAGTTACCCCCCGCCTAGAAACATCGGAATAACACGATAGCATGAGTTATAGTGAAGCTTTTCTTCGTCGTATGTTTATCCTAATATATAACAGGTACCATTTTTCTTTACCCTCCATAAAACTCAATTCCTCCTAGAATTATTTAAACTAAATACTTACCCCCGCCCTAGAAAGTTCGGAAAAACACGATAGCCTTATTTATAGTGAAGCGTTTCTTAGTCGTATGTTTACCCGTATATTTAACAAGTATAATTTTTATAAACCATCAAAAAAACTCAATTACTCATAGAATTATTTAAACTAAAGAGTTAGCACCGCCCGAGAAACTCCTTGAATACACGATTGTCTTATTTATAGTGAAGCTTTTACTAGTCGTATGCTTACCTAAATACTTAATAACTACCATTTTACCACCCCATCAGCAAATATCAATACATAATAAAAATATACAAACCAAATAGTTGCCCCTGCGTCGCACAGAAAGTTCAGAAAGACACAATAGCCTTATTTATAGTCGTATGTTTACCCGAATATTTAACATGTGCCATTTTTCCATATCATCCATAAAACTCAATTCCAAGCTCTTTATTGATTTCACCTCTTGAATATACAGTACAGATACTTCATTCAAGAAACGTGATTAAACACGTTTTGAAACTACATGCTATTTGCATGCCTATAATCCAGTAAATTGTGTCAGAAAAACTTGAACGAATGACCCTGGTAAGGCATATTACGCAATCACTTGTGAAAGTACTAGATAGGTTACTACTACTGCCCCTCTCCCACCCACCTGTTTTTTCTAAAAGTCATCCGATCAAAACGCTGAGATAGCCATTTTGTTCAGCATAGTTAAAAAGCCTAATAACTATGTTTTTGAACATAACATAACCCCCACAGCCCCTAAGGAAAGGTTCGTAAGTAAGAAAATTTGTCCATTGTTTACGTACAGTATTTCTTATTGGGAAGTATACAGACATTTTTCCGGGGAGGAGGAGAATTTTCTACTGGGGGGATTTTCTAAGGGGTAATTTACTATGGGGAGGGAAGTTTCTGAGAGGTGAACTTTCCAAGAGAAATTTTACACTGGGGAAATTTGCCAAGACTACTATACAAAATTATTTTTGTTTTGTCTTCCTTTCTCCTTGCCGACTCAATTTTACATGTGGAAATTTTAAGAACAATTGTTCGGAGGAAATATTTACCGGGCTGGAATTATCTAGAGTATCTTTCCGTAGGTGGGGGGATTTTCCATGGAAGTAAGTCTCTACGGGGGAGTTTTTCACAGGATAAATTCTCCAGTGGGAATTTTCCGCGGGAGCACCCTTCTACTAGGGAGCGAGGGGTATTTGTGAGAAGAAATTTCAACGGAAGGGGGATTTCTGTTATGATTTTAAGGACAGTCAGATATTAGTCTTTTTCAAATAAAAGTGGGCTAAGAAAAATTTTTCAGCCGGAATCGTTCGCAAGAGATTTTCAGGGGGTAATTTCCAGCTAGAATGGAATTGTCTGGCAGATATTTTCATGGTGGGGGGGGTATTTTATGTAGGAAGAACTTTATATGGAAGGATTTTCCCTGAGTGGAAGGAATTTCCATGCACGGAGAAGCCACATTCCCTGGTAAGGTATGAGGGGACATCCCCCTCATACACATAATAAATAATTTTGGTTTTATACGGTGAGATTTTCACAATTCTTTCAAAAGAAATGCCATGTGATCAATTTAGTAGCTTTGGGAGCTCCATGTGAAGCAACCTGCATTGATTGAAAACTTTGACCTGGGAGAATTTGCTAATAGACACTGTCAGCTGACGTTGAGGCTAGCAAAAGGATTTTCTAGGTATCGAATCCTCTTAAGTTTGTTAGAAATGAGAAAAGCAAAAACTTTTTGCCAATTTTTGCCTTATTTATTCATACCCACACAAAAAAAAACAAAAAAAAATCAAACGTTATACTTCCGGAAAAACTGACGTATTTGCCTTTTATACCGTCGAAGGTTTAAAAGGCGTTTTGTTTGTTTGCTTCTCCTAAAAATTTTAGAAACTGTCAGTTAACGCCCTTCGTATTTCGACAGCCGATGATTTTAGTATAAAAAATGAAAATAAAATTAAGTTTCTATGGATACTATCTTAAATTTGCTTTAAATCACAATTAATTTTTTTTTAATGTTAAGTTACTGAATTTACTTTTCAAAATTAAAAAAAAAACAAAAAAACAAGAAAAGCAACGCAAAACAATCTATCAACTGAATTTAATTTTAGACCATTGAACTTTAAATTAAAAACTCTTTGAATCCAGTCTTAAGTTGTCTGAAAGCATGCAGTGGCGGATCTAAAGCAAAATCTTGGAAGAGGCTCAATGTGACAAGGGCGCCAATGAGGACAATCTTGGCTTGAGGGGCCCAAGGTGCAAAAGGTGCCAATAATTGACCAAATTGACAAATTTATTTGAAAAAAAAGTAAAAAAAGAAAAAAAAACAAGGAATGAGGGCGCCGTAAAAAATCTTGGGGGAGCTTTCCCCCTGGATCCGCCCACAGAAAGCATTTTTGTAGTGTTAAGTTTAAGTTATTTTTAATCTCTACTGGATTATAAGATAATCCTGGCTTCACATGATAAATTATAAGCAAATTTCTCACGGAATAAGCGTTCCATCCTTCAACGGTCAGTATATAGATTCTAATAAAAATAAATACTAAACTTCCAGAAAAATATATTAAACTATAAAACTGGAACTCCTTATTCTATCAAAAGAATAAGATGACAGATCGCTATTTAACTCCATGCGATACCTACTAATGAAAAAAAGAAAACGTAACAAATGTACCTTAAGATACAAGTAAATTCACTGAACACCAATTTTTGCACGAATATAACACAAATGAACCTCGAATTTCCAGGAGAGATATTTCGAGGGGGAGGGGCAGAGGTAAAGACAGCTTTTTGAGGAACAATTTTAGCCACCCCCTCCTAAATATTTAACTAGGTCTTTCTTTTATAAAAAATAACCTCATAAACGCACCCGGGGGCAAGTATACTCGGGGGGTGTTTCACTCGGGGAAAATTGAAATCCCTAGTCTCCACCCCTTCACAACTAGCTACGCCACTGCCATAAGACCATGCCTCTCTTGGCTCGAAATTCATATACGACTAGAAAACAGATGATTTTCATTAGATGGTATAAACCTAAGGATTTCTGGAGAACTTATTCTCCAGGTAAATTACCGACTCCCCCCATTAACAAAAAAAGGAACAGATGTGACTTCTGTTTAGGATTGATGCAAAACAGTTACACTGAAACTATCCTGTGCCTTCATATTTAAAAATAAAGGCACAAACAACGAACTGACACGCTTCAATTTTAAATTATGGCTACACTAAGGTATGAATAATCACCCGCCAAATTTAGTTTACTGAATGAAACTTCTACTCCAATTCACGTAAAAAAAAATAATCCATTTTGTAGCCATAATTCAGATAATCAGGAAAATACACTCTACAATAATTCTTAACAATATCACATCTTAAGAAATAATTCTTGAGTATTCTTACTATAAATTTTCATTAATTCTTAGGAATATCACATAGTCAAGATTGAGGAGACCTAACGCTGGCCAAGAAAGACGAACATTTTTACAAGATGTTTTAGCTGAAATAGAGACCGTGTTTTTCTTAGTTTTGTGATAAGGTTGGCGTAGTTTGTCTCTTGAAAAAAAAATGCTCTTTCTCCTAAAAATACCATGCTGTATTGGCATTTATTCAAATTAAAAATCACCATTCTAGTTATTATAAAAAGTATCTTTAAATTCTCCACTTGAAATTTTCCGATCTCGAAGCACACGGATTAAAATTTTACCTTTTTAAAGTTTATGTTAATTTTGTCGCGCAAAAGCTCTTTTTAAGTTGACTCATCCAGATGGCGTTTATCTGTAGGTTGTAAAGAGCCGAAAAGCTAAGCTTCTTTTTTCCGTTATTGACGATCAGTCATTATGCAAGTTCAGTTTTGTTTAGACTTCCGAAATAAGGTAAGAAAGCTGCAATTTCCGATCTTTTGGAAATGGGAATCAGTAATATTACGCATGTTGGAATAAATATTCCAATTTCCACATTAGAAACTGAAAGCAACATAAGCAAGTATGTTCGGAACCGAATACGATACGAAAAACACAGTCAATCAGTCAATCCAGTATACTAAGTTTAAGGGGGTGGATGTCAATCTTAATATGACGAGAAATGTAAAGTAACACATTATTAATTACCGTCTAGAAAAAAAAATTACCGTAATACTAATAATAAAAAAAAACAACTCAAAGCTAGAATTTAGAACGGAGTACCTTTTGATTTCATCAGTTCCGGTTACTAATAATTATTTTTAGGGAATAAAATAGGTCAATCAAGGGCTTTGATGTTAGAATATTTGGTTCTAAAAAACGGCTTCCCATGGGTCTAATTGGTTTCTCAAAAAGTCAGACGTTAATCAAATTTGTCTATATTGCATGATGTTGCAGCTATGTTACTTAAATATGCTGCAAAACATAAAAGCAAAGTCAAATAAAATTTTCTGAAGACCTACTCTTCTTTTAATTTAACTTTTAACTGAATCAAAGCAAGCCGTTTGGCCATAAGAGGGTCTAAATTCTTAAAAAAAATTCCAAGCTCTATAAGCTGATGTGATAGCTAATTTTCACAAAAGAATGCAAAAACAGAACAAAAAAGTATGAAGGGATGTTCTATCCCCTGAAACCTCCCCCTCAATAACTTTGCTTTAAAACAGATGTCAGCGTTGTTTTTTTCTTTTGCAACCATCCCCATTAACCAGCAGACGTTGTGCTAGATCCCCCTCCTCCCTGCTCCCCCTACTATTCTCTCACTTTAGGCTTTGTCAAATTATGCCAATGGAAACAAGCAACAATTAACAAGAAAATGTTAACAACCGCTGTAAAAAAAGAGGAATGCACTAAAATACACTTGAATTAACTGCAAAAGCAATAGAATTCATTGATTGGTAGAATTGTTTTCTACCGAGTCCTCAACAACCGACAAATAAGCAGTTTCTTCCTTTTCGTTCTTTTTTTCAAGGTCACTCTCTTCCTGTTTCAAGGGGAACACTGTTTCAAGGGGGATACTCTCCTCCGAGGCCACTAGTTCATTAGACAGGGTTTGTATCATATGATAATATTTATTCTCATTTCTGTTATTCTCCTTATCTTCAACAGGGCAGCGATCAGCTGCACATGATTCAAAGCCAATTCGATTCTTTTGCATATGTTGAATGTGATTATGACATAGATGGGAGTTTTCAGTAATGGTTTCATTAGCTGGAACAGTCTTTGGAACCACTTCTTGAGTATCTAAATCTGCACAGTCAATGGGATTCGTGGTATCAATTATAGTTGAAACACTACTTGGAGCTGCTCCAGTGTTGCTACTTGAATGCTCAATAACACTTTCAAAATTTTTGGAAACAACAGAGTCCACATTCACACTGCCTCGGTCTGTGTCTATTTTCAGGACAATTTTTTCCGATATAAAACTAGTATCTTTGGACGCAGGTACAGAGTCGTCATAAGGCACTAAAGGCTAGTTGGTCAGATTTACTCGGGTTGGTTTGGGGGGTGATACAAAAAAAACTTTTCAGGTTGGCTCACCTCATTGGCAGTTTCATACAAAGATCCACTGCTACATGACTCTTTGCCATTTTTTCCCCGGCTCGGTTTTTGAGAAACTTCGCCATGCTCGTAAAAACTGACAAACCGCTTTTTTCCTTCAACAGTAACAGGTGAGCTTGTCTCTACAATATGTCCTCTTGAAAACTCGTCAAAACTGCCAACCGAAGCATCTTTTGTATTTTTAGATGGGGCACCCACTCTTTGAGGAGTTGATGCCACCAGGGGTTGAGACAATTTATACGATCCGCTAGAACTATCATCAGAATCAGTTTGTAAGTAACGCTTCACCTCATCGCTTGAATTTCCTTGGAAACCATCAGTCTGTGTTCCTTTACTGCACAAATTTTCAGTTTGAGTACAAACAGACCTTGAATTAGCTCTAGAAAGAATACAGAGCAATTCAGATTTACCAGGTTCTTTTTGTTTTTCTATTACGCTGGGCAATAACAGACTGGATATCAGATGCAATGTGCGTGCATCGATTCTCATCGCTAGAGTGTACTCTATACTCACCTTGGATTGCTGGTGGAACGAAAACCGCGGGGGAGCTGAAGTTGCTTGCTGGTTTTCGGGGCTCTTGGATAATTTTTGGCACCGGAGGGGGAGATGGGATAGCTTCTGATGAACCTTCTTTTGCCGGATGTTTTTTGGTCTTATGAACCTTGGCGTTAATTGGCTCCGGTGGACTATCCACTGTGTCAAGTGGTTGCTGGACAGGGTAGTAGTCAGTGTTGTTTTCACTCACATCTGCTGATTTTGGTTCTGGAGATAACGTCCTCTTTGTATTTTTCAATATGCCGGCTTTGCTTGAGTTCAATATATTACCCCAAGATGAGCCAGATGAATCGTTAACCGATCTGCGATTTGGCTGCAGTGGGAAAAAGGACACTTTAACTGTCGAATCGAAGGAGCTTGTTTCGGTTTTTTCCGACCGTGACGGAAGTGAAAATCGCCTCGAAAAACTTTTGCTTGGGGTGGGACTGTTCGAAACACTCTGATAAAATGTATTATCCCCTGAACTTGTTGGCTTCACAAAATCTTTTTTTGTACTAAATGTACGGACGAGCGTTTCCACATTTGGCTGTACATAAGGTTTAGAAGATGCAGAGCTTACTGATTCTGCGTTTTCACCGGGTAATTCTGGAGTTTCAAAAACACCGGAATCTCTAGCAGTTACGAATCTATCTTGACTCAGGCACGATACTTCTGAGTCCGAATCACTCTCGTTTCCAACGGGCTTTCTAAAAGATATCTTACCGACAGAAGGTGCTTGATCAAGACTCGGTCTGATACCTTTTTCAGTTTTAGAAATCGCTATAATTTGCTGCTCGAGCATAAATTCGATTTCTGACAAGTCACAGCGCTTGTGCGGCTGCACATCCAGCCCAGCTCTTAACAGCCTTTGGATAAGTGTAGGAAACTGTTCAACATTGATGACAGGATTCTTTTTATTTGATTTTTCCGATTCTCCCATTTTTGACTTATCAATTCAAGCACACCTTTAAAATCTCTGTCCTCCCATGGCAGTTTTCCTGTAAAAACTTCATCTACCACCATGCACAAAGAAAAAAATATCCGACTCTTCTGTAGGCGCTTGTCTTTTCATTACCTCCGGTGACATCCATCGCCAATAAATATTTTTAAACACTTCCCAAGGGCGCTTAACATATACACAATTTTTCAACTCGCTTCGGGCACAGATGGCAAACTCGAAATTGCCCAGTTTTGCCTGAGTAGGGCTAACAATATGAATGGAATTAGAGGATACTGCTAAATGTAAAAAGCCCATATTGTGAGCTAATTTAAGAGCAGCGGCAATTTGCCAAAGAAAAGTCAACTTTTTTTTAAGGCTAAATTCTTGTACAGGCAATTCGTGCATATATCTATGGAATGAGCCAAATTGGACTCTCATAAACCAAAGATATTTGGTTGTGTTCCTGGGTCGGTATGACTCCGAGTAAATGCAGAATTCCTGGTGCACTCAACACCCGCAAGTTTTCAAGTTCGACCATTAATAAATTCTGAGAAGCGCTATTCGGCGAACCAAGTTTTAAGTCGGCATCGATGAGCCTCCTTATGGTAACAATAATTCCTTTCCAACTTCGGGGGTAATACTCCGTAACTGTTCCACATCTAGAAGATAAAAAAGATTGTAAACTCTTTGGTAGAAAACAAAGGCCTAAGAAAAGTTCATAACCTTTGAAAAGAATTAACTCGATTCTTGACTGTAAAGATGAATGAATTGCGGCGAACCTAATCCGTGGAGAAGGGTGCCAAAAAGCACCAGAAAATCTTAGGGTTACGAAGGAAGGGACATGGGCCAAATCCTACCTCCGTCGAAAGTGTCTGGTTTTTAACCTTACGGTTAGTCCTTCAATCAAATTAAACCATTTAACGTTTAATCACAATAACATATATTTTATTTGGGCACTTACGCGTTACAGCGACCACACCAAAGAAGTGAGGTTAGGTTAACCCTAATAAGCTATACCAAAACATGAAGAAAATATACTAGTTTAGTAACAAAATTATGGAAAATCCAACAGAGAATTATGGAAAGCAGGCCAGGCCGCACAGAACGCATTATATTAAATACCTAAACTGACCAACTCTATATATTGAATATTTAATTAAAATATACCTGCAAAGTTACGGTTTATCTCACTCAGGCTAAGCTGATTATCTCCAAGTGGATACAGAAAACCTGGACACAAGTCCAGGCTCGTACAAAGAATTTTTAGGGGAGGGGGTCAAACAATAAAAAAAAATAACTCATTTTCAAATTGAACTAAAAAGTAGATAATTATTTGTTTTCTCGAGAAGATATTAATATAAGTGACTGCGAGGGGCACAAAAAGCATTGGGTTTTATATACCATAAACACCAAATTTATCTAGGTTTTGAATGTACAGGCAAAATCAGTCGATGACTTGAGGAAAACAAGTAAAAAAGTTCAAATTATGAAAAAACGAATAGTTTTTTGCCCCTAATTTTCACTTATATTTATAAATTCTGGAAAAAAAATATTTTCAAATTTTAATTTTACAATTCAAAAAAAATATAATATCTCATCCAACATCACAACCTAAGTTAACACAGCCTCAGGAAGTATTCATACAGTTGTGCTATACTGATAAATGTGGGAAGTAACTGAAAATTCGGAAGTGGTTGGAAAGTAGTTCACAAATTAAAAGAAAATTGTGTGGCTAAGCGTATTTTATAACACTAGTACAAATAAACCAACTAATTATGTTTCTCTATACTTTAAGGGATTATACAAAACTAGCGCTTTACTGAAAACACAAAATAATATAGGAGTTTTGGTACGGTAAATTCATTTTAGGAATTTGCTTTATTTTTTTACGTTTAATTTGGTATTACTTCTGCACAATGGCTCAGTTCAATGTCTGGCTCTCGTTTTGGTTCTGAAAAGGACATGTCATGATTAGTTTGTACACAAGTTCGAAGTAAAGCCATCTTGATAGTATTAGCACTATAGACTAGCCTTAGAATTTGTAGCATAGCTTTGAAAATTGTGTGGCTAAGCGTATTTTGCCTCAAATATGACTAAAGGTTTTGGCACTTTAAGCCTCAGTGGAACTCGAATCTATTCATGGAGAACTAGTGATGCAAAACGAAAGACACTATAGTTACCTGGTTACCAGGTAAAACGTAGTGTCTTTAACCTGGTGAGCACGTTAAAGACATTGTGCTACTCTGCAACACTGGTTAACAAAATATGGTACCTGTCATATGTCAAGAATTGCCTGGGAGATCGAGTTGAAGCTTTCAGGAGGTGCTGCGGGGTCACCAATATTTTTTTGGGAAATTTATCGAGGTATGTGAGGTAATACTGCGCACTCAGTTGTACAAATGGTTTTTAATTCCCTTTACGCCAATTTCCACCTTAAATTTCGATTTGGATGAGGGGGAAGATGTAAATCTAAGGACACTGTGCATTTCCCGGCTATCAAAATAGAAAATCTGCAATTTCTCGGAAGCTACTTGGGGGTGCAGTTGAAACTATTAGGTAGTGGAGGGAAGGAGAACAAGGGACTTACAATTTTGTGTTTTGAGGGGGGGCTGTAAAATATGTGTCTTTGAACGACGTAAACGTTATTGTGCCATCAGCCACTATAAGAATTAGAATTCATTCAAGTGTATGTAGGAAGTTATCAAAACTGTAACTTGTCTGAAATGGCTTGGGTTTTCAAGTTCAAACCATCGCATGGAAAACCTTTTCGTCAGAAAAAAATAAAACATTTTAGAAAAAAATTGATGTTAGCAAAGGTTTATCAGGATTCTTGTGTTTTGGTCAAAACGCTGAACTTGCAATAAGGTGTCCTTTATGGTAGAGGCTCGAGTCTCCGTGTTGCTGATTATTAGTGTTGGGACAGCGGCACCAGGAGAATTCTGAAAGATAAGGGGGGGGACATCCAATTACTTGCCCTAAAAATGCCTACCATTTCAAGCTGAGGGCATAGAATCAATAGATCAGCGCCTGGGCTACATGGTACACTGGATCATTTGGCGAAAATAGTTTGTTTCAAAGGTTTATTATTCGATGGCCTAAAATGATCCTATTCCGGTAAAAAAAAATTGGATACTAAGCGGCTTTATTAACCATTTTAGGCCAGCTAGTACTTACACATACGCCTGACCTTTTAGAAAGCGGAAGGGAGAGATTAAACAGAGATTTTATCAAAGAAACTACGAGGAGGCAATGCAAAAACCTTGTTTTTATTTACCTTTTCTTAGTCATTGAGAATTTTTTATTCAATATTTTACGTTACTGGCACTAAACTGGCTGTTGGTTTTTTGTTGGGGTGTTACAGAGCAGTATATTGAGACACATGTAGAATTTCGTTTTTTTTGCCAAAAGAAAGATCCCAGATAAGTGTTTATTTGTTTGTTTTTTTCCTCATGGGGGATTGTCTCGACCCAGGGGTCCTAGAATATCGGATGAGGACTCAATCAAACAGAAATTAAAAGTTTTAGTGCCTTTTTTAAGTGGCTCAAAAATTGGAGAGAAACTAGGCCCCCTCCCCGCCCCTTTTTCCCAAAATCGTCCGATCAAAATGTAGGCATACAATTTCGGGTGGGGGGGACAAATTTTCTGTTGGGGGATTTTTCATCACGAGGGAGGTTTTCAGGGAGTGAACCTGTCAGGGAAAATTATACACTGGGGGAATTTGCCTGAATTCTTTTAATAAATTCTTTTTATATGTCTTACTTTCTCTTTTCCGTCTGAATTTTAAGCGCAAAGTGGTTAAGAGTAATGGTCTCCGTAGAGGTGGGGCCAGATTTCCTGGCATTATTTAAAAAACGATCAGAAATTAAATAAATAGAATAAGTTTTATTCAACTGAATGTAAGGAGCAACATTAAAAGTTAAAATGAACAGAAAATATTACGTATACAAAGGGGGTTGCCCTATCCTCAACGCCTCGTACTTTACGGTAAAGTTTGAATTTTGTCCCAATTCTTTAATAATGACTCCTGAAACATAAGTTTCGTTTAATTAGAACAATGGAACACTGTTTTAAAAGTACTAAAAAAGTTTAGCGTAAAGAGCGAGGTGCTGAGGACGGGGCAACCCCCTTTATATACGTAATAATTTCTGTTTCTTTTAAGTTTTAATGTTGCTCTTTACTTTCAATTGAAAAAAAAACTTGTTCTTTTTTTAATTTAATTCCGTTCTAGAAACCGACCCTTTGTGCTTTACAGGGGATAAAAAACTTTATTTTGCTTTCACTTTTGGGAAAGTCAAATTTTTTGCGCAAGCTTTAGGTAGGGCCAAACTAAGGATAATTTAGTTCAGCTAGGTAAAACTACAACTAAATAAAAAAATTACACCAAGAATTTTTCCATTGCCAGATGTCTTATTTTTCTCAGGACAAGGCTGGTTCTTGCTTATCAGTGTACTATATATTTATTATTATTTCCCCCCCCCCCCACAGGGCTGGTTGGTCGCCAATTGCTTTCGACTTATTAAAAAGAGACTAGAACTCTCAATTTCTGATCTAATGAACACTCTTCGAAGTTTCTGCGACCATGAGGTGGAGGTGTGGACAAGGAAGGTGCAGTCCTCCTCTTATCAAACAGTTCGTGGTAACGAACTGTAAGTAAGGAGCGGTCCGGCTCACTAGTAACCGAAACTCTAAAAAACGGAATTTTGATACCAATAGATACATCAGGAGAATAATAATTTTATGCTGATTTCAAATATACAAGATTCATCAAGTTTAGTCTTATACCCATCAAAAGTTACGCGCCTGAGAAAATTTGTATTATTTTCGAAAAAAGGGAGAAACAACACTAACAAGTCTTAGAACACTAATGAAAATCACGCCATAAGATTCAGTGCATCAAAAAACCCTGCTATAGTGGTTTGAAGCTCTTATCTGTAAAAATGTGGAATTTAGTATTTTTTTTGCCAGAAGAAAGATCACGGATGCATGTTTATTTGTTGTTTTTTATCCATTGGCGTTCTAGTGCCCTTTTTAAGTGACCAAAAAATTGGAGGGCAACTTGGCCCCCTCCAACGCTCATTATTTCACGAAGTCACCCAATCAAAATTTTGAGATAGCCATTTTGTTCAGCATAGTCGAAAATTTAATTAATATGTCTTTGAGGATGACTTAATCCCCCACAGTTCCCAGGGGAAGGGCTGCAAGTTATAAACTTTGCCCATTGTTTACATATAGTATTGGTTATTGGGAAGTATACAGGCGTTTTTAGGGGGAATTTTTTTCTAGTTGGGGGTCGGGGTCAGAGCAGTGGTTACGGGGGAGGATCTTTCAATGGAGGTTATTTCCTTGGGGGAAGGGACATTTCTATGAAGGGGGCGCCAAATTTCCCAGCATTATTTAAAAAACGATCAGAAATTAAATAAAAAAATAATTTTTTTCAACTGAAAGTAAGGAGCAACATTAAAACTTAAAACGAACAGAAATTATATTATAATAATTCGCAAGTTACGTCAGAACAAAATTTCGAGAAAGCCAATCAGCCAAAAAAAGGAAAATTAATATGCAAATTTTGTTTTTAATTATTCATGTACGGTGAGCCAAAATCAAAGCTGCATTAATTCAAAAATGTTCAGAAATTAACTAAAAAAAAGTTTTTTTTAACTGAAAGTAAGGAGCGACACTAAAACTTAAAACGAACAGAAATTATTCCGTATATGAAAGAGTCTGTCCCCTCAGTAGAAAGGGAGGTGCTACTCGTGTCACGCACCCCTGCTGCCATCTACAATTTAGTCTAACTCTGTCAGTATATCAAATATGGGCATAGAGTCATTAGGGAGAACACGTGGTTAATCAAAGTGGAACACCTGTGCTGTCAGTCATTAATCAAATTGTTTCCGGGCAAAGTTTAATAATGTCTGACAGATGACGTCAAGTTAATTAATGTCTTTGGAGTTTTTCCTGAGAAACTGTTTACAGGCAAAGTCTATTAATGTCTGATGTATTTCCAAAGAGAATTGTTCCCAAGCAAATGTTTATTAATATCTTTGGAGTTCTTTCAAGAGAATTGTTTCCGGGTGAATGTTTTGATCTTAGCAATGAAGAGATTGATTCACGAAAGGGTTTCCAAATAATTTCAAATGTGACAGCACAGAGATGCCAAAAACAGAGGGGCCACGAAGAAATTATGTTTAAGAATTATTTGGGCGAAACCGTTTTAGACATTTTAGGGAATTATTTCGGCGAAACAGTTTTAGACATTTTAGAGACATTTTAAAAGATGATTTTAGAAGAGGTTTTAGAACAAGATTTGAGGGTGAAACTCTATGGTAATTATAATACACAAGTTCCATTTGAACAGTGTTGTGAGGTCCTCTACCCCAACCCCAAAGGGTCTTCATACCCCACCCGAACCCCGAAGGGTCCTCATACCCCACCCCAACCCCGAAGGAAGCCCCCGGTCCTCAAAGGTCCACCGGGCTCCCAAATAACCACCCGGACCTCAAGGGCCCTCCAGACCCCCAAAGGCCCTCCCCGGGCCCCCAAAGAGTCCCCTCCCCATTTTGTTAATACTTTTTTGTGCAATTTTTGTGCATATCTTTTCAGAACAAGTTCCTTTCATAATGTCATTCCTTACCCCTTTTTTACATGTTGAAGTACCAATCCTTTCACCACAACTTTACTTTATAGCTTTTTGGATACCCCAACACCAAGCAATAGTTTTCAAAAAGCATTTCAGAGCAACTTCTTTTCTTAATGCCCCTTCTAAACCCATTTTCCAACTTGAAGTACCCATCCTTTTCACCCACAACTTTACTTTATAGCTTTTTCGGATACCTCAACACCAAGAAATACCTTTCAAAAGGCATTTCAGAGCAAGTTCTTTTCTTAATCTTCATTCTAAACCCATTTTCCAACTTGAAGCATCCATCCTTTTCACCCACAACTTTACTTTACAGCTTTTTGGATACCTCAATACCAAGAAATACCTTTCAAAAGACATTTCAGAGCAAGTTTTTTCTTAATGTCCCTTCTAAACCCATTTTCCAACTTGAAATACCATTCCCTTTCACCAACAACTTTAATTTAGAGAGTTTCAGATATCTCAACACAAATAAATACCATTTAAAGGGCATTTCAGAGCAAGTTCCTTTCTCAATATTCCTTCTTCACCAATTTTCCTACTTGAAGACGACATTTATTTTACCAACAACTTTACTGTACAGCTCTTTGGATACCTCAACACCGATAAATACTTTTCAAAAGACATTTCAGAGCAAGTTCCTTTCTTAATGTCCCTTCTAAACCCATTTTCCAACTTGAAGTGCCCATCCCTTTCACCCACAACTTTACTTTACATCTTTTTGGATACCTCAACACCAAGAAATACCTTTCTAAAGACATTTCAGAGCAAGTTCTTTACGGAATGTTCATTCTAAACCCATTTTCCAACTTGAAGTACTCATCCTTTTCACCCACAACTTTACTTTACAGCTTTTGGATATCTCAACACCAAGAAATACCTTTCAACAGACATTTCAAAGCAAGTTCCTTTCTTAATGTCCATTCTAAACCCATTTTCCAACTTGAAGCATCCATCCTTTTCACCCACAACTTTACTTTACAGCTTTTTCGGATACCTCAACACCAAGAAATACCTTTCAAAAGACATTTCAGAGCAAGTTCTTTTCTTAATGTCCCTTCTAAACCCATTTTCCAAGTTAAAATACCTATTCTTTTCACCCACAACTTTACTTTACAGCTTTTTGGATACCTCAACACCAAGAAATACCTTTCACAGGGCATTTCAGAGCAACTTCTTTTCTTAATGTCCATTCTAAACCCATTTTCCAGCTTGAAGCATTCATCCTTTTCACCCACAACTTTACTTTACAGCTTTTTGGAAACCTCAACACCAAGAAATACTTTTCAAAAGACATTTCAGAGCAAGTTCCTTTCTTAATGTCCCTTCTAAACCCATTTTACAAGTTGAAGTACCCATCCTTTTCACCAACAACATTACTTTTCGGCTTTTTGGATACCTCAACACCAAGAAATACCTTTCAAAGACATTTCAAAACAAGTTCTTTACGTAATGTCAGCTCTAAACCCATTTTCGAAATTGAAGTACCCATCCTTTTCACCCAAAACTTTACTTTACAGTTTTTGGATACCCCAACACCAAGAAATACCTTTCAAAATACATTTCAGAGCTAGTTCCTTTCTTAATGTCTCTTCTAAACCCATTTTACAAGTTGAAGTACTCATCCTTTTCACCCACAACTATACTTTTCAGCTTTTTGGATACCTCAACACCAAGAAATACCTTTCAAAAGACATTTCAAAGCAAGTTCTTTACGTAATGTCCCTTCTAAACCCATTTTCCAACTTGAAGTACCCATCCTTTTCACCCACAACTTTACTTTACAGCTTTTTGGATACCCCAACACCAAGAAATACCTTTCAAAAGACATTTCAGAGCAAGTTCCTTTCTTAATGTCCCTTCTAAACCCATTTTCCAACTTGAAGCATCCATTCTTTTCACACACAACTTTACTTTACAGCTTTTTGGATATCTCAACACCAAGAAATACCTTTCAAAAAGCATTTCAGAGCAAGTTCTTTTCTTAATGTCCCTTCTAAGCCCATTTTCCAACTTGAAGCAGCCATCCTTTTCACCCACAACTTTACTTTACAGCTTTTTGGATACCTCAACACCAAGCTATACTTTTCAAAAGCATTTCAGAGTAAGTTCCTTTCTTAATGTCCCTTCTAAACCCATACCATTCAAAAAGGCATTTCAGAGAAACTTCTTTTCTTAATGTCCCTTCTAAACCCATTTTACAAGTTGAAGCATCCTTCCTTTTCATCCACAACTTTACTTTACATCTTTTTGGATACCCCAACACCGAGAAATACCTTTCAAAAGGCATTTCAGAGCAACATCTTTTCTTAATGTCCATCCCAAACCCATTTTACAAGTTGAAGCATCCATCCTTTTCACCCACAACTTTACTTTACAGTTTTTGGATACCTCAACACAAAGAAATACCTTTCAAAAGGCATTTCAGAGCAAGTTCCTTTTTAATGTCTCTCCTAAACCCTTTATTACAAGTTGAAGTACCAATCCTTTCACCACAACTTTACTTTATAGCTTTTTTGGATACCTCAACACCAAGCAATAGTTTTCAAAAAGCTTTTAGGAGCAACTTCTTTTCTTAATGCTCCTTCTAAACCCATTTTCCAACTTGAAGTACCCATGCTTTTCACCCACAACTTTACTTTACAGCTTTTTCGGATACCTCAACACCAAGAAATACCTTTCAAAAGACATTTCAGAGCAAGTTCCTTTCTTAATGTCCCTTCTAAGCCCATTTTACAAATTGAAGCATCCTTCCTTTTCACCCACAACTTTACTTTACAGCTTTTTGGATACCCCAACACCGAGAAATACCTTTCAAAAGGCATTTCAGAGCAACTTCTTTTCTTAATGTACCTCCTAAGCCCATTTTACAAGTTGAAGCATCCATCCTTTTCACCCACATCTTTACTTTACAGTTTTTGGATACCTCAAAACAAAGAAATACCTTTCAAAAGGCATTTCAGAGCAAGTTCCTTTCTTAATGTCTCTCCTAAATCCATTTTTCCAACTTGAAGTACCCATCCTTTTCACCCACAACTTTACTTTACAATTTTTTGGATATCTCAACACCAAGAAATACTTTTCAAAAGGCATTTCAGAGCAAGTTCCTTTCTTAATGTCCCTCCTAAACCAATTTTACAAGTTGAAGCATCCGTCCTTTTCACTCACAACTTTACTTTACAGCTTTTTGGATATCTCAACACCAAGAAATACCATTCAAAAAGACATTTCAGAGCAACTTCTTTTCTTAATGTCCCTTCTAAACCCATTTTCCAACTTGAAGTAGCCATCCCTTTCACCCACAACTTTACTTTACAACTTTTTGGATACCTCAACACCAAGCAATACTTTTAAAAGGCATTTCAGAGCAAGTTCCTTTCTTTAAGTCCCTCCTAGACCCATTTTACAAGTTGAAGCATCCATCCTTTTCACCCACAAATTTACTTTACAGCTTTTTGGTTCTTTTGAATGCGCCAATACCATGCAAAACTTTTCAAAGACATTTCAGAACCAGTTCTTTTCATAATGTCCCTACTAAACCCATTTTACAAGTTGAAGTACCCATCCTTTTCACCCACAACTTTAATTTACAGCTTTTTGAATGCCCAAACATCAAGCAATACTTTTCAAAGACATTTCAGAAAAAGTTCTTTTCTTAGTGACCGTCCTAAACCCATTTTACAAATTGAAGTACCCATCCTTTTCACCCAAAACTTTACTTTACAGCTTTTTGAATGCTCCAACACCAAGCAATACTTTTCAAAGTTCATTTCAGAACAAGTTCTTTTCTTAATATCCTTCCTAAACCCATTTTACAAGTTGAAGTACCCATCCTTTACAGCCAACACCAAGCAATACTTTTCAAAAGGCATTTCACAACAAGTTCCTTTCTTAATGTCCCTCCTCTACCCATTTTACAAGTTGTAGTACTCATCCTTTTCACCATAACTTTACTTTACACATTTTTTCTTAGAGTCCCTCCTAAACCCATTTTACAAGTTGTAGTACCCATCCTTTACACCCACAACTTTACTTTACAGCTTTTTGAATGCTTCAAAACCAAGCAATTCTTTTCAAAGGGCATTTGAAGTAGCCATCCTTTTCAACCACAACTTTACTATACTGCTTTTTTGAATGCTCCAACACCAAGCAATACTTTTCAAAGCGCATTTCAGAACCCGTTCTTTTCATAATGTCCATCCTAAACTCATTTTACAAATTGAAGTACCCATCCTTTACAGCCACAACTTTACTTTAACACTTTTTGAATGATCCAACACCAAGCAATACTTTTCAAAAGAACATTTGAAGTAGCCATTCTTTTCACCCACAATTTTACTATACTGCTTTTTTGAATGCGCCAACACCAAGCAATACTTTTCAAAAGGCATTTCAGAGCAACATCTTTTCTTATTGCCCATCCTAAACCCATTTTACAAGTTGAAGCATCCATCCTTTTCACCCACAACTTTACTTTACAGCTTTTTGAATGCGCCAACACCAAGTAATACCTTTCAAAAGGCATTTCAGAGCAAGTTCCTTTCATAATGTCCATCCTAAACCCTTTTTTACAAGTTGAAGTACCCATCCTTTACACCCACAACTTTACTATACTTCTTTTTTGAATGCTTCAACACCAAGCAATACTTTTCAAAGGCATTTTCAGAACCAGTTATTTTCTTAATGCCCTTCCTAAACCCATTTTACAAATTGAAGTAGCCATCCTTTTTACACCCATCTTTACTTTACAGCTTTTTGAATGTGCTATCACCAAGCAATACTTTTCAAAGGGCATTTCAGAACCAGTTCTTTTCATAATGTCAATCCTAAACCCATTTTACAAGTTGAAGTACCTATCCTTTACACCCACAACTTTAATTTACAGCTTTTTGAATGCCCAACACCAAGCAATACTTTTCAAAGGACATTTCAGAACGAGTTATTTTCTTAATGTCCCTCATAAACCCATTTTACAAATTTAAGTACACATCCTTTTCACCCACAACTTTACTTTACAGCTTTTTGAATGCCCAACACCAAGAAATACTTTTCAAAGGTATTTTAAAACCGGTTCCGTTCATAGAACCTGTCCTTAATTCATTTTACAAATTGAAGCACCCATCCTTTTCACCCACAATTCTACTATACAACTTTTTTAGTTCAAAAAACTAAGCACTACCTTTCAAAGGGCATTTCAGTTAGCTACGTACGCGCGCGTACGTAGGCTAACGTAACCTAACTTAACCTAACCTAACTTAATCTAACCTAACCTAACCTAACTTAACCTAACCTAACTAAATCTAGCCTAACCTAACCTAATTTCATCTTTTTACCATGTTCAAGTTAGGTTAGCTTAGCTTGTCATGAGCGCTCATGATAAGTTAACCTAACCTAACCTAACTTAAACATGGAGAAATGTTTCTAATTATTTATTAATATTTATTTATACCTACCCTAACCTATTGTTTTTGGTTGTTATATGAATGAACCGAATTTAACAAAAATTCGAAATGAAGTGAAAATTTTTATCTTCATGGTAAATAATCACAATCATAGTATAGCCATTCCTATCTTCTATGGAAAAATTTAGAATTGAACTTTAAATTTTTTATGTCTTTGAGAAATTAGGAACTGAAATGGAAGCTTATTCATTTTCAATGTTAAATTTCAGAATTGAGCTAACTTTTTTTTTCTCTTCTCTAAGAAAATTAAGAAGAGAACTTGTACATTTTGCACTTCTTCGAGAAAACTCAGAATTAAAGTGGAGCTCCATATCTTCATGAAGAATATTCACACACAAGTTCCATTTGAACAGTGTCGTGAGGTCTCCTACCCCCCCCCCAAAGGCCCCCGGTCTCCATAATGCCCCGCGCATCCCCAAAGACCCCCGGTCCCCCATCCCCCCCGTTTTTATAATAATTTTGAGTTTTTTTAACATGGTATTTTTTAACTTTTTTACGTATCTTAAAATAACATGAAATATGCTTACGGCTCTACCAATCGTACTCTGTGCTTGTTCATAGACACGACGCGGCTTTCCCATTGATACTCTATGGCAAATTATCTACACTACCTAGTTTAATGCGTGCATTAAATCAGTATTTTTTACGCAGTGGAAGGATAAACACACAATTCATATCTGTAAAAAGTGAAGATGAATTATTCGACGAAAGTATGTGCACATGATAAAATCATCGTCGTGTTGAATGCTGCCAAGGAGAAATACCTGAACTATGAAACGAGTGCAAGTGGTAACACCATTGGAAATTTATGGATGTGTTGTCATGACAGCGAGAAGTTAGATTCCTTTGGAGTACCCAAGAATTTCCATCATGCAAACGGTGGATATGCGATAGTAACATTACCAGAGAAAGTAATACTCAAAGAGAATGCCAACGTAAAAATAATAGTTGATGAAGAGGGACAACTTCTAGCTAATGGTTCTGGTAGCATGTTAGCCGTTGATAGATCTTATCGCTATCTTTCCGGTGTTAGCATTCGAATGAAAGCAAAGGGAAAAAGAAGGCATGCATACAGCTGCACCAACATCATAAATCATATCTTGTCAATGTGTCAAAACTGCTATCTATGTAAAAATAATGTGACAATAGACAGTGAAATCGCAGGCAGAATAAAAAGGACATTAGCAGACAATATCATCAATGAATATAAAGATGAATTGACGGAAAGTGAAGCGCAAGTGTACTAATAATGTATTATAATGTATTTAAAGTATTTTTATATTAATATTCTACATGTCATTATTTGTTTAAAAATATCTTATGCATTATTTTGTTAAGTGTTCATTATTTTTGGGGTATGCTAGAACGTCAAACGTTCAGAATATCTATTAAAAAGGTCATAGATGTAAGAAAAAGAATTTTTATAGATAAAGATACTACTAGTAGGCTCAATTTTTCATAGAAGATAGAAAAGTTCAAGATCTCTTCTGAATTTTACCAAAGAACACAATTCATTTCTAATTTTACCAAAGAAAATAAAAAGCTTAAGAAAAGGATTTGCTCTGAAATGTCTTTTTAAAAGTATTGCTTGGTGTTGTGCTTTCAAATAGCTGTAAAGTAAAGTTGTGGGTGAAAAGGATGGGTACTTCAATTTGTAAAATGGGTTTAGGACGGTCACTAAGAAAAGAACTTGTTCTGAAATACCTTTGAAAAGTATTGCTTGGTGTTGTGCATTCAAAAAGCTGTAAAGTAAAGTTGTGGGTGAAAGGGATGTGTACTTCAATTTGTAAAATGGGTTTATGAGGAACATTAAGAAAATAACTTGTTCTGAAATGTCTTTTGAAAAGTATTGCTTGGTGTTGGGCATTCAAAAACCTGTAAAGTAAAGTTGTGGATGAAAAGGATGGGAACTTCAACTTGTAAAATGGGTTTAGGAAGGACATTATGAAAAGAACTTGTTCTAAAATGCCCTTTGAAATGTATTGCATGGTGTTGGAGCATTCAAAAAGCTGTAAAGTAAAGTTGTGGGGGTAAAGGATGGGTACTTCAACTTGTAAAATGGGTTTAGGATTTACATTATGAAAAGAACTGGTTTTGAAATGCCCTTTGAAAAGTATTGCTTGGTGTTGGCGCATTCAAAAAGCTGTAAAGTAAAGATGTGTGTAAAAAGGATGGCTACTTTAATTTGTAAAATGGGTTTAGGAAGGACATTAAGAAAAGAACTGGTTCTGAAATGCCTTTGAAAAGTATTACTTGGTGTTGGAGCATTCAAAAAAGCAATATAGTAAATTTGTGGGTGTAAAGGATGGGTACTTCAACTTGTAAAACAGGGTTTAGGATGGACATTATGAAAAGAACTGGTTCTGAAATGCTCTTTGAAAAGTATTGCTTGGTGTTGGCGCATTCAAAAAGCTGTAAAGTAAAGTTGTGGGTGAAAAGGATGGATGCTTCAACTTGTAAAATGGGTTTATGAGGGACATTAAGAAAAGAAGTTGCTCTGAAATGCCTTTTGAAAAGTATTGCTTGGTGTTGGAGCATTCAAAAAAGCAGTATAGTAAAATTGTGGGTGAAAAGGATGGCTACTTCAAATGTTCTTTTGAAAAGTATTGCTTGGTGTTGGATCATTCAAAAAGTGTTAAAGTAAAGTTTTGGCTGTAAAGGATGGGTACTTCAATTTGTAAAAAGGGTTTAGGATGGACATTATGAAAAGAACTGGTTCTGAAATGCCCTTTGAAAAGTATTGCTTGGTGTTGGAGCATTCAAAAAAGCAGTATAGTAAAGTTGTGGGTGAAAAGGATGATTACTTCAAATGCCCTTTGAAAAGTATTGCTTGGTGTTGGAGCATTCAAAAAGCTGTTAAGTAAAGTTGTGGTTGTAAAGGATGGGTACTACAGCTTGTAAAATGGGTTTAGGAGGGACTCTAAAAAAAAGTTGTAAAGTAAAGTTATGGTGAAAAGGATGAGTACTTCAACTTGTAAAATGGGTTTAGGAGGGACATTAAGAAAGGAACTTGTTGTGAAATTCCTTTTGAAAAGTATTGCTTGGTGTTGGCTGTAAAGGATGGGTACTTCAACTTGAAAATGGGTTTAGGAAGGACATTAAGAAAAGAACTTATTCTGAAATGCCCTTTGAAAAGTATTGCTTGGTGTTGGAGCATTCAAAAACCTGTAAAGTAAAGTTTTGGATGAAAAGGATGGGTACTTCAATTTGTAAAATGGGTTTTAGACGGTCACTAAGAAAAGAACTTGTTCTGAAATGTCTTTGAAAAGTATTGCTTGATGTTGGAGCATTCAAAAAGCTGTAAAGTAAAGTTGTGGGTGAAAAGGATGGGTACTTCAACTTGTAGAATGGGTTTAGGACGGACATTATGAAAAGAACTTGTTCTGAAATGCGTTTGAAAAGTATTGCATGGTATTGGCACATTCAAAAGAACCAAAAAGCTGTAAAGTTGTGGGTGAAAAGGATGGATGCTTCAACTTGTAAAATGGGTCTAGGAGGGACTTTAAGAAAGGAACTTGCTCTGAAATGCCTTTGAAAAGTATTGCTTGGTGTTGAGGTATCCAAGAAGTTGTAAAGTAAAGTTGTGGGTGAAAGGGATGGCTACTTCAAGTTGGAAAATGGGTTTAGAAGGAACATTAAGAAAAGAAGTTGCTCTGAAATGCCTTTTTGAATGGTATTTCTTGGTGTTGAGATATCCAAAAAGCTGTAAAGTAAAGTTGTGAGTGAAAAGTATGGATGCTTGAAAACTATGGAACTTGTAAAATTGGTTTAGGAGGGACATTAAGAAAGGAACTTGCTCTGAAATGCCTTTTGAAAAGTATTTCTTGGTGTTGAGATATCCAAAAAATTGTAAAGTAAAGTTGTGGGTGAAAAGGATGGGTACTTCAAGTTGGAAAAATGGGTTTAGGAGAGACATTAAGAAAGGAACTTGCTCTGAAATGCCTTTTGAAAGGTATTTCTTTGTGTTGAGGTATCCAAAAACTGTAAAGTAAAGTTGTGGGTGAAAAGGATGGATGCTTCAACTTGTAAAATGGGTTTGGGATGGACATTAAGAAAAGATGTTGCTCTGAAATGCCTTTTGAAAGGTATTTCTCGGTGTTGGGGTATCCAAAAAGCTGTAAAGTAAAGTTTTGGGTGAAAAGGAAGGATGCTTCAACTTGTAAAATGGGTTTAGAAGGGACATTAAGAAAGGAACTTGCTCTGAAATGTCTTTTGAAAGGTATTTCTTGGTGTTGAGGTATCCGAAAAAGCTGTAAAGTAAAGTTGTGGGTGAAAAGCATGGGTACTTCAAGTTGGAAAATGGGTTGAGAAGGGGCATTAAGAAAAGAAGTTGCTCTGAAATGCTTTTTGAAAACTATTGCTTGGTGTTGGGGTATCCAAAAAGCTATAAATTAAAGTAGTGGGGAAAGGATTGGTACTTCAACTTGTAAAAAAGGGTTTAAGAGAGACATTAAGAAAGGAACTTGCTCTGAAATGCCTTTTGAAAGGTATTTCTTTGTGTTGAGGTATCCAAAAACTGTAAAGTAAAGTTGTGGGTGAAAAGGATGGATGCTTCAACTTGTAAAATGGGTTTGGGAGGGACATTAAAAAAAGAAGTTGCTCTGAAATGCCTTTTGAAAGGTATTTCTCGGTGTTGGGGTATCCAAAAAGCTGTAAAGTAAAGTTTTGGGTGAAAAGGAAGGATGCTTCAACTTGTAAAATGGGTTTAGAAGGGACATTAAGAAAGGAACTTGCTCTGAAATGCCTTTTTGAATGGTATTTCTTGGTGTTGAGAAATCCAAAAAGCTGTAAAGTAAAGTTGTGAGTGTAAAGGATGGGTATTTCAAGTTGGAAAATGGGTTTAGAAGGGACATTAAGAAAGGAACTTACTCTGAAATGCCTTTGAAAAGTATTGCTTGGTGTTCAGGTATCCAAAAAGCTGTAAAGTAAAGTTGTGGGTGAAAAGGATGGCTGCTTCAAGTTGGAAAATGGGCTTAGAAGGGGCATTAAGAAATGAACTTGCTCTGAAATGCTTTTTGAAAGGTATTTCTTGGTGTTGAGATATCCAAAAAGCTGTAAAGTAAAGTTGTGAGTCAAAAGAATGGATGTTTCAAGTTGGAAAATGGGCTTACAAGGGGCATTAAGAAAGGAACTTGCTCTGAAATGCTTTTTGAAAGGTATTTCTTGGTGTTGGGGTATCCAAAAAGCTGTAAAGTAAAGTTGTGGGTGAAAAGAATGGATGCTTCAAGTTGGAAAATGGGTTTAGGAGGGACAATAAGAAAAGAACTTGCTCTGAAATGTCTTTTGAAAAGTATTTCTTGGTGTTGAGGTATCCAAAAACTGTAAAGTAAAGTTGTGGGTGAAAAGGATGGGTACTTCAAGTTGGAAAATGGGTTTAGAAGGGACATTACGTAAAGAACTTGCTCTGAAATGCTTTTTGAAAAGTATTTCTTGGTGTTGAGGTATCCAAAAAGCCGAATAGTATAGTTGTGGGTGAAAAGGATGGGTACTTCAACTTGTAAAATGGGTTTAGAAGGGACATTAAGAAATGAACTTGCTCTGAAATGTCTTTTGAAAGGTATTTCTTGGTGTTGAGATTTCCAAAAATCTGTAAAGTAAAGTTGTGGGTGAAAAGGATGAATGCTTCAACTTGGAAAATGGGTTTAGGATGGACATTAAGAAAACAAGTTGCTCTGAAATGCCCTTTGAAAGGTATTTCTTGGTGTTGAGGATCCAAAAAGCTGTAAAGTAAAGTTGTGGGTGAAAAGGATGGGTACTTCAAGTTGGAAAATGGGTTTAGAAGGGACATTAAGAAAAGAACTTGCTCTGAAATGTCTTTTGAAAGGTATTTCTTGGTGTTGAGGTATCCAAAAAAGCTGTAAAGTAAAGTTGTGGGTGAAAAGGATGGATGCTTCAAGTTGGAAAATGGGTTTAGAATGGACATTAAGAAAGGAACTTGCTCTGAAATATCTTTTGAAAGGTATTTCTTGGTGTTGAGATATCCAAAAGCTGTAAAGTAAAGTTGTGGGTGAAAAGGATTGGTACTTCAAGTTGGAAAATGGGTTTAGAATGAACATTACGTAAAGAACTTGCTCTGAAATGTCTTTTGAAAGGTATTTCTTGGGGTTCAGGTATCCAAAAAGTTGTAAAGTAAAGTTGTGGGTGAAAAGGATGGGTAGTTCAACTTGGAAAATGGGTTTAGAAGGGACATTAAGAAAGGAACTTGCTCTGAAATGTCTTTTGAAAAGTATTTCTCGGTGTTGGGGTATCCAAAAAGCTGTACAGTAAAGTTGTGGGTGAAAAGGAAGGATGCTTCAAGTTGGAAAATGGGTTTAGAAGGGAGATTAAGAAAATAACTTGCTCTGAAATGCCTTTTGAAAGGTATTTCTTAGTGTTGAGGTATCCTAAAAAGATATAAAGTAAAGTTGTGGGTGAAAAGGATGGGTACTTCAAGTTGGAAAATGGGTTTAGAAGGGGCATTAAGAAAAGAAGTTGCTCTGAAATGCTTTTTGAAAACTATTGCTTGGTGTTAGGGTATCCAAAAAGCTATAAAGTAAAGTTGTGGTGAAAGGATTGGTACTTCAACTTTTAAAAAAGGGTTAAGGAAGGAAATTATGAAAGGAACTTGTTCTGAAAAGATATAATAACGGGCACAAAAAAGTATTAACAAAAGGGGGCGGGCACTCTTTGGTGGCCGGGGGAGGGTCTTTGGGGGTCTGGGGGCCCTTGAGGGCCGGGTGGTCCTTTGGGAGCCCGGTGGACCTTTGAGGACCGGGGGCTTCCTTCGGGGTTGGGGTAGGGTATGAGGACCCTTCGGGGTTGGGGTGGGGTATGAGGACCCTTTGGGGTTCGGGTAGAGGACCTCACAACTCTGTTCAAATGGAACTTGTGTATTATAACGACCACAGAGTTTCACCCTCAAATCTTTTTCTAAAACCTCTTCTAAAATCATCTTTTAAAATGTCTCTAACTGTTTCGCCGAAATAATTCCCTAAAATGTCTAAAACGGTTTCGCCCAAATAATCCCTAAACGTAATTTCAGCGAGGCCCTTTTGTTTTTGGCATCTCTGCGCTGTCACATTTGAAATTATTTGGAAACCCTTTCGTGAATCAATCTCTTCATTGCTAAGATCAAAACATTCGCCCGGAAACAATTCTCTTGAAAGAACTCCAAAGATATTAATAAACATTTGCTTGGGAACAATTCTCTTTGGAAATACATCAGACAGTAATAGACTTCGCCTGTAAACAATTTCTCAGGAAAAACTCCAAAGACATTAATCAACTTGACGTCATCTGTCAGACATTATTAAACTTTGCCCGGAAACAATTTGATTAATGACTGACAGCACAGGTGTCCCACTTTGATTAACCACGTGTTCTCCCTAATGACTCTATGCCCATATTTGATATACTGACAGAGTTAGACTAAATTGTAGATGGCAGCAGGGGTGCGTGACACGAGTAGCACCTCCCTTTCTACTCCCCTCCTTAACGCCTCGCTCTTTACGCTAAAGTTTGACCCTGTCTCACAACTTTATTTTTTAAAAAAATAAAAAACTTTAGCGTAAAGAGCGAAGCGTTGAAGAGGGAACAGACCCTTTCATATGCGGAATAATTTCTGTTCGTTTTAAGTTTTAATGTCGCTCCTTACTTTCAGTTAAAAAAACTTGTTTTTTTGTTAATCTGTATTTAAGAGTGAGCATTTCTGTTTTGTTTTTCTGTCTTTTTTTCCGTTGGCTTTTATTTTCAAATGTTGAATAAAATTATGTATGCAATTACAAACCTTCGAGCTGTACCATCAACCATATCACAAGGGTTTGGTTTGTTAGAAAACTTGGTGATATCTATCTATGCGCGTGCGCTGAAGGGGGGGGTGACTAAAGGATCTTATGGGCATGCCACTTACAAACTTTTTGCAGCAGCCAAGTCTTGAGAAATTGTAGTTTGAAGACTACATGGGAAGTTGCTGTACGGAAAATTGATTATAACATTTCAAATTAGGATAGATGAAAAGTTCAGACATACCCCGATTTATCAGAGATTACAATTAGATTGAAAAGAGCTATGTAAATAGCCCTTATTAGTGAATATTACTCAAAAGCTTAAAGAAAAAACAGCTTTTCTACAATTTACTTTTCAACTTGAAGTACTCTGGTAAATTTATTCTCTGCCAGTTTACAAGGCAGTAAAAATAGTGTTTTATTGTTTGTATTTACCCCGCTCCCCACCAACACCCCACCAAAGAAAATTACCACCTCCCTTCCCCTCACTCTTCCTCTCCTTACTAGCCCCCTCCCCACTGAGAATATATTCGTTACAGCTATCTAATGACTAAATAAGGTCTGGGAATTATTTTTCCCTAGTTAAGCTTTCCCTACACATCAAAATCTTTGATTCAGCTACGACAATATTTTGAAATGGACAACCGTACAATATTTGAAAATATGTATATAACTCGGTATTGCCAAGGTCGAAATTCCATTCCATATTCCATAGTGGATCTATTAGATCAAGCTGATAACTGCCCATTTGTTATGTTCAAGATATAACAAAGGGAATTACAATTTGTGCCTCACTAAATTCTTATAAACTGCCCTGGAACATTTTTACCCTTTCTTTGCCAACAACTCCCCGCAATCTTACCCTCGTATTTTACTACGTAATTCCTGGGTGCAGAACAAGAACTACTGATGGAAATGGCTGTCGTAGAATTCTAAGGGGGAATTTCTTACTTGAATTACTTTTCTGTCGTTTGCCCGGACAAAACACTCGGGTAAACAAAAAGTTTGTAATAATCCATATAGTTGTAGCCTGGATTGAAAACCTAATATTCCAGTAAGACCTAACAACAAGTTAATTCTTTCATTTTTGTAAAATGGCTTTTTTGATAAAAGTTGTATTAAATACCAACAGCCTATTTAGCATAATTTTTGTTCTTTGCATTCAGTTTTTAATGGGTTCACCGCTTTCTGTATCATCTGAAAGTCAGTGCTCATTTAAAAAACAAATCTGAATTTGTAGAAAGGCCGATTTGTTAGAAATTTTGGATCGTATTATGAAATGATTTCACTGAAATGATGTTTCATAAAATGATTTTATCAACTCGTCTAAAAAGGCTGAAAAGAACAAAAATAGATATTTTTATTTTGAAAGAGCAAAATAAGGAAAAACACTACTCACAAATGTACATTACTCATAACAGCTTTTGAGTTGGAGTCATAACACAGCAGCTACTCGCATCAAAAATTACGCTAAAATTGTGGTTTACCGTATGGAATGGCGGGCTCTCTTCCACTCTTTATGTCAATTTTTTGGTAGTTTTTGAAGATCAGCATATCGATATAAATACCTAAGGCCATTTATAACAAGAGCAGCTAGTTCAGATATTTGTTAAGCCATCAAATTTTCATTTGAGTTTTCGTCGTCTGCTGGGTTGTCGCAACGACATCAGCCTCGGGCATTTGGAGGGGTCACTTTCGATATTGCTTTGGAAAATTTCTAGAATAAATATATCATCCAAAAATATTCACCGACTGGGGAAAAATTTGACGCTTGACCGTTTTCAGCTCAACACAAAAAGAAGCAAGCTACATTTTTCACTAAAAATGAAAATAAATTCACTTTTCTCTTCCTTGAAGTTTCTTCAGATCCAAAAGCATCTATTGCACTGTTTTTGCTATGGAGCTTTGGTTGTTCATGAATATAAAAGAAATGTTACAAAAGAAGCGTTTATCTTTTATTGGCCAATATTTTTGCCCCATACTGCCATAGTCAGTGTAGCATTCTTCAGTGGCGGCAAGTCATTTTGGCTATGACGAAGAAAAACTTCTCTTTTCCCTTAAATAATACTACATATCTTTCTTTTTTGTAGATAAATCTTTGTCAAAAGAAATTGTATTTTGTTTTTCTAATCATGAACAAAATGCAGTTCTTGACAATTGAGAGAACATTGGAAAAGTTATGTTAATTAGAAAAAGCCTTTAATGCTTACAGAAAACAGGAAAAAATAGCATAATCTTTGTCGGAACATGTATTGTATGATATTTTCCAATTGGAAATATAAGTTATAATTTAATTGAGTTCCTAATTTATGTGTATTTTAAATGGTTTAAATTTCTAGAACGTTTGTAATTTTTGTCATAGAAATTTAGAAAGGATATTTTTGGTAATTGGAAAATTTCTGTCTAATTTTTTTTTCAATTTATGTGTGAGGGGGAGGATGTAGGATACCCCACTGGTGCGTCATTAAATCATATTTACAATTAAGTACCATAATACGCTTTAATGAAACATTACAAATCTTAAAGGGGATGTCACACTAACCAAAGAAGACTATCTGCATACTAATACTACTGCTACTGTTACTACTACTACTACTCCTATTATTATTATTATTATTATTATTATTATTATTATTATTATTACTAATACTACTACTACTACTACTATTACTACTACTGCTGCTACTATTACTACTACTACTACGACTACTACTACTACTACTACTACTACTACTACTACTACTACTATTACTACTACAACTACTACTACTACTACTACCATTACAACTACTACTACTACTGCCACTACCACTATTACTACTACTACTACTACTACTACTACTACTACTACTGCTACTACTACTACTTTTACTACTACTACACTACTACTAAGGCTCATGTTACTAAGATGAAAATGTCAGAGTATGTTGAGGGGATGTTGAACCAAATAAAAATATGCTATGAGCATGCAGGTTGTCGAAAAGGCGTATCAGCAATGTCCCAGGAACAGCTTAGGTATAAAGTTAAAGCATTCAGGCCATGCTGAGAGGAATGTTGAACTAACTAAAAGGAACTATTGGCATACTGTTGCTACTATTATCGCTTATGCTATTACTACTGCGACTACTCCTACTACTAAGGCTAAGGATATTTAATTGAAACTTTCAGGGAATGTTGTAAGAAATAAAAACACACTATGTAAATGCAGGTTGTCAAAAATAAGTGTCAGCAATCTTAAAGGCTTAGAGCATCAAGTTGAAACTTCAGGCATATTGATTGGTATGTTGAGCTAACCAAAAGGAACTATATGCAGGCTACTAAAGCTACCTCGAATATGCTGATGATAAGTACTCTCCTATGCGACTCAGCACTGAAAGCGGAATAAATGATCAAAAGAGTAGAGGGTACTGCACATACGGCAGGTCTCTCAATCACATATCAAAAGCTAAATACCTTTTGACTGAGACTTAAGTAGAGATGCCTTATTGACTCGTGACCCTCACCCCTGCTGCCATCTACAATTTAGTTTAATGCTGTCAGTACACCAAATATGGGCATAGAGTCATTAGGGAGAACACGTGGTTAATGGGGTCAATGACCTGTTTTTCCAAAGGT
>NC_142813.1:50897979-51032825 GCF_049724085.1 Artemia sp. Qi Xiang Cuo | reverse complement strand
ATTATTCTGCATATTAGATGGATAGATAAGTGTATTTTAAAGCATAATATACGGCCATGGACACGGTAAATTAACACAAATGGAGGGCACAAATAACATAAGATTTGATTAATCTTCATCATAAAAGACTAAAATGAAACACCACATTAACATAAAAATATTACTTAATACTTGTAAATTCTGCGATTGAAAAAAAAAAACACTTAACACTTGGAAAAAACACTTAAATTAAACATTACATTTACTTTACACTGGATTTTTTTATTTTTTTTTTTAGTTAACAAAATTTCCAGATACCTCGCTATTCTTCTGTAATTTTTTAGTGGCCATATACCCAGAAAGAATCGTTTTCTGACTTCAAACTATCCAAATACTTACACCTCCCCCCCCCCCCTCCTCTATGTGCAAATATATAGCCCAGAGACAAAATTTGGGCTATATATTTGCACATTAGGGGGGGGTGAAGTAGGTACAATTATTCTGCAAGTTATGAAGTAATAACTGTCTTATAACTTCAAACTATCCAAAGCCGTTACCCCCCCCCCCCTTATGGGCAAAAAAATAGCCCAAAATATTTAATTGTCGTATATTATGTCACTTGTGTTTGTCTTGTCTCGTGCTAAGCTGAAAAAACTTAAGAAGAAACCAGTTTTTTTCTAGAATTTTACATAGCTCAAACTTGAGCGAGTTGCCCATAATACACAAGATCCAAAACTCCTTCCCCCACCGGAAATTAAAAAAAAAAACTTAAATAAAATTTTCAAATTTAGAAAGCCTTATTTTCCACGGGGGGAAGGGGGGTATTTACCGGTGGTAAATTATTTTGACAGGTTTAATTCAGAAAAAAAATCCAGCAAAAATTAAATGTAATGTTTCATTTAAGTATTTTTTCCAAGTGTTATGTGGTTTTTTTTTCATTTAAATGTTTTATGATGATCTCTGATCAAAATTTATGTTATTTTTTCATTTCATTAATATTAGTTTACTGTGTTAATGACCGTATATTTGGCTTTAATATAAAATTATGTATCTATCTGTCTGCTATGCAGAATAATTGTAACAAGCAAACTTTACATACAAACCCTTTTTACTCCCCCCCCCCCTAATGTTCAAATCTATAGCCCAAATTTATTTCTAAAGTAACGAAGAGACTAAAGAAAAAACTGGTTTGTTCTCGAATTTTACACAGCGTAAAATTAAGAGAGTGGCTCATAATACACAAGTTCCAAAATTTCCTTCCCCCAATGGAAATTAAAAAAATAAAACTCAAATAAAATTCTAAAATTTGGAAAGCCTAATTTTCCACGGAGGAGGGGGGGGGGGTATTTTCCACGGGGGGGGGGTTAACGCTGGGAACTATTAAATGAGTAACCAAACTTAGGTACGTAGTTTTGCCCCTTAAACCCCCAAAAATAAAGTTTAAGCATTTTTTACCGAGTGAGCAAGACCACCAAAGGCAGTAGAATCCTGTTTTTCATTAGACTTTCATAAGATTCTAGATTCGGTTCCTTGCGTGTTTTCTGGATCTTTACTAAGTACCGAGATAAGTTTAGAGCCTCTCCGAAAAAGATTCTTTCGGACCCTATTTTCAGGTGAACAAATATTTCTTATAGACATAAAATCCAATCAGAAATATTTTCGCCCTTTTTTCTGCCCCATTTTTTTCAGTGGGTGGGGGAGGTTAGTTCTCCCACTCTATTTTTATATTAGGATGCCTTTGTGGTGCCATATTAGGGCGTTAGTTCCCTCACTCTTTTTGTATATTAAGGTGCCTTTGGCCCAGGAAGCTACGGATATAAGTGCCAAGCCATTCTGGAGAAACATTTTTTTAGACCTTTTTTAAACCAGATTTTTGGAGAACCACATTTTTTGTATTACACATTAGGATCCCATTGCCCCAAAGACTTAAGGGTGTAATTTTCATCCCGATTGGGAAAAAGTCGTTTGGATCTTTTTCTATGCTCGTTTTTTGGGTGGACCTGTACCCCCAACAATTTTTGCAGGTCCCTTTGCCCAGGGACTATTGGTTTTAAGCTACACGCCGTTCGGAAAGAAAAGTTTTTGGCACTTTTTCGGGCCTCTTTCCTAGGTGACCCCATATATTTCCAATTTTTCGGTCCTCTTCGCTCAGGGACTTTCTGCCACAAAATTTCAACCCAATCGTACAGATAATTCTTTAGTACATAATATGGGGCCCTTGCCCAAAACCTATTTTTTTGTGCAATAGGGTCCCCTTAGCCAAGAATCATACATGAGTAAGTTTCAAGCCGTTCGGAAACCAAAGTTTTTTTTTAGCTCTTTGTTGGCCTGATTTTTAGATAAGCAATAGTTCCTTCCTTTTTTTTTGCATTTAAGTTGAAAGTGTCCCCATTTGGGACAGCTTCAAGCCAATCGTAAAAACGGTTTTGTGGTGTGTTTTGGACGACCTGTGCCCCGAACCCAGTTTTCTGTACATTAGTTTCCCCTTGGCCCAGGGACTTTCAGTTGTAAGCTTCAGACTAATCAAGGACAAAAAGTTTTTGGTCTATTTCCCTAACATCCTCAATCTTCCAGTAAATAAGAATAATCCTCTTGGCCTAGGAAACAAACCCTGTAAGTGTCAAGCTGAAAGGAAGACCGAGATCAAGCGTTCCCTCCTTTTAGACCACCTATAAATCCACCTTTAAACAATGGAAAATTACATAACTTATGGTCCTGGGCCCCCAGGCAGCTTCAACACAAGTTTTCAGCTATGACAAAAATGTTTTCTATTCAAATTAAACGGCCCTTTTGTTTCAGGAGTCGTTCAGAAAAAAATGGGATAAATATGAAAACTTTGGCGTAAATAGCAAGGTATTGAGGAGGATACAATCCCTCCATATGCGGAATAATTTCTCTTCGTTTTGAGTTTTAATGTTGCTCCTTACTTTCAGTTGAATAAACTTTTTTTTGTCTTATTTCTGATATTTTTTTCAAAATAATGCCGGTAAATCTGTCTCGCCCTTTATGAAAAGTTCCCTCCTTTCACAGGAAACTCCTCCGTAGAAAACTCCTCTCACGAAAAATACACGCGGCTTAAAATTCCTTCCGGACAACTCGATCTTCGCTGAAAATCCCTCCCCCTCCCATCCGTAGAATTTCCTGCAGACGATTCAGCCTGAAAAATTATTCTTACCATACTCTCATTTGAAGAACAAACTTTAAGATCTAATCGTTTTTCTGATCACTCCGGAAATCCCCCCTTCACTGGAATTTTTTTCTCGGAAGTCAAAACACGCTGAAAATATCCCCCAGACAATTACCCTGGAATATATTCCCATGCAAAATTGAGTTGGCAAAGAGAAAGTAAGACAAATAAAAAGAATTTCATATAGGAATTCCGTCAAATCCCCCCGGTGTAAAATTTCCCTTGAACGCTCAGCCCTGGAAATTTTATTCCCATGGAAAATTATCCCCGTGGAAACCCACCCTAAGCAAAAAAAAAACAAGCAAAAAATGTCAGTATACTTCCCACTAACAAAAACTATACATAAACCCTGGGCCAATTTTATATCTTAAATACTTAGCCCGCTGGCCCTGGGGGGGGGGTCAGGTTATCTTCAAAGAAATATTTTTGCGGAGCAAAACGGCTCAATAAAATTTAAAAAATTGTATTAAACAATTTATGGGGAAAAATAGGTGTGATAGGGGTGCTAGTTGCCTTCCAGTCTTTTTGATCACTTGAAAAGAACACCAGAACTTTTAATTCCAGTCCAAATAAGCCTTTTCCCGATGTTCTAGGACAATTGGTTCAATATGATCACTCCTGGAAAAAAAAGTAAATACGCATCCGTGATCTTTCTTCTGGCAAACAATACAAATTCAATTTTTTTTGCAGATAGCTCGAAACCTCAACAGTAGGGTTCTCTGATAAGCTGAATCTGAGGGTGTGGCTTACAAGAAAATTCTTGATTTTTAGGGTTTTTCCCCCTTTTCGAAAATCAGTTAAACTATCTCATGCTGGTAGCCTTTTATATGTAAAATTGAGCTTTATGAATATTAAATTTTTGGAATCAGCATAATAAATCAATTCTTTTAAATATATCTATCGAATTCAAAATTCTGCTTTTAATAGTTTTGGTTACTATTGAGCCGTGTCGCTCCTTACTTACAGTTCATGACCGCGAACTGTTTAATCAGTATAATTTTCAAAGCCACTTTTACTACCTGCTGGTGAAAATACTAAGGACCTTTTACAATGCAATATCACTGCTCATAATAATAATAATCACTTACTCCAGCCCCAAGCTGCTTGAGGCAAACACAGCTACGCACGCTCCTCCCCTTCTGAATCCATTTAAGGCATACCTCTTTACACTCTCCCAAAAAGTTCCTATTTCCCTTAAATTCTTCCTTACAACTTCCACCAACCTCATTCGGGGAGGACCTGCTTTTCGTTTGGCCCTAGAGGGTTGGCGGAAAAGAACGATCGGTACTTGTCTAGAATCCGGCTAGCACGAGAGAATTGTATTGCGAAGATCAGATAGGCATTAGCCGGAAATTCATATGAGACGCTGTATAAACAAAGGGTTTCTCACTCCGGGAAAAATATTTAAACTTTAGTTTTTTGGGGTTTGGGGGGACTAAAAGTAACTAGGTTGGGTTCGGTTTGGTTAGGGTAGTTTACGTATTTAATGTATGCTATGCTTTACACCCACCCACCTAATGTGCAAATATATAGCAAAAATTGGTGTCTGAATTGTTATATTTTCATCTAATTTTGTTTTATTTCATTAAAATTAACGAATATTCACTTCTTGCGTGCTTACCGGATTTTAGACAAGTGCCGAACAATCTTTGGAAATCAACCGACAGTACTGTCTGTATTTTTTTCTTTTTGTGTTTCTTTTCTTGTTTGGTTGTTTGTTTTCGCTCTTTCTTTAAGCGGATAGCTTTTTCTGTAAACTTTCAATAGCTGTTGCTAGAAATTACGATATCTGATTATTCATTTGTAGCTCGAGTTTATAAGATGTGTTTGGGGAAAAGGTGAGTTTGATAGGGTGGGTCGTTGTCCTCCAGTCACTTTCTACTATTAAAAAGGACCATAGCTCTTTAAATTTACAATCGAATAATTATTTTTTGTAGTTTCTACGACAAAGCTTTGTGTAAAACCCTTATATGACCCCAGGTCATAACTTACCACACTTGCCCTGGGGGCTGTGGGGGGGAGTGTCCTCCTCAAAAACATAATTTCAATCTGAAAATCAATTATGTAGAACAAAATAGCTATTTCAAAATTTTGAGATAGTTATTTTATAAAATTTTGAGAAAAATTTTTCTTGGCATACTCTCATTTGAAAAACAAACTTTAAGATCTAATCATTATTTTATCACTCCGTCTTTTCGTCTTTTGATGTCAAATGTACAATATCGCGCGTGTATTATAGATAACATTAAATAAAAAAAACAAGTTTTTTTTTAACCGAAAGTAGGCCAAGGAACGACGTTAAAACTTAAAACGAACAGAAATTATTCAGTATATGAAAGGGGCTGTCCCCTCCTCAACACCTCGCTCTTTACACTAAAAATTTCATTTAAAAAAAATAGAGTTGTGAGAAAGTCAAACTTTAGCGTAAAGAGCGAGGCGTTGAGGTGGGTTCAGCCCCTTTCATATAAGGAATAATTTTTGTTCATTTTAAGTTTTAACGTCGTTCCTTACTTTAAGTTAAAAAAAACTTTTTTTTAAAATTTAATTTTTGAACATTTTTGAATTAATGCAGGTTTTGATTTTTGCTCACCGTATATATGTATATATATACTAGGAAATAGATGTATACAGGAATTTTGGGGGCGGCGACACTTACGTATTATAGCGACCACACTGTTTTTCTTGATCTGTAATGAAACCGGATTACTGTGTCAACTCGGAGATGATCAGCTTAACTTGAGCGAGATAAACAGTATCTAAGCAGTTAAATTTTAATTAAGAATTTAACGTATAGAGGTGTTTAGGACAGGTTAGTTAGGTTCTGTAATATAATGAGTTCTGGGAGGGCTACTTTCTATAATTCTCTGTTGTAATTTCCATAATTTTTTTATTAGAATATTACATTTTCATAATATTTTGGTATATTTCATTTAGATTAACCTAACTTTACTTCTTTGGTGTTGTACTCTATAATACATAAATGCTGGGGTGGCCCAATAATAATGACAAAAAAAATTTATTTTATAATTTGATTAAAAAATTCTAAGAAGCACCATATATCCTAGTCTATGAGGGGATTCTGATCCAATATGCCATTTTTAACTGATCCCTGCAGTAACACAGTGATTTTTTAAATACACACACAAATTTTTAATACACTCAATTTTCAGTATAGCAAAAAAATCAAATTTATAATTTGAATAAGAATTACTTCGCGAAAATATTAGATAATTCAAAGGGTCTAGGTTCCCTTCCTACGCAGTGGCGCAATTTTGTCAAAATTCTGTGGGGGGGGGGGAGTTTGAGCTAATTTTGCCAAATCACTAAAAACCACTGTTAAAAATTAAAAAATGAGCAATTTGGTACCATAAAGGTACTATACAGTACTATAAAAGTACTATTAAAGTTGCTTTATAGTACTATAAAGGTAAATATAAACTAAAAAAAACTGATTTTTTTCTGTTGATGCTTGAACTATGCAGGTTTATCTTACTTTTGATAAGATTTTGAAGAAACTAAATTTCAGCTTTGGGGGACTGGGGAGAGGGGCAAACGAGGTCCATGAGTGACAATTAGCATATTCAGTAGCTTTTCAACTATATTAATGAAACATTTATTGATTAAAATATATTTAAGATTTAATGTATATTTCGAATATAACATGTATATCAAATATAAATAAGATTTTCTCTGGATGTCTTAATTAAATGAGATATAACCAATTAATCTAGCCACGAACATGGTTTTATGTATCTGAATCTTTTATGGTGTTATTTGCCTGAATATAGAACAAAAATACGGCCTATTCGTCAAACTGATCAGATGAGTAGAGATGACATGGCGCTGACGCAAGTTAATCTAAAACGACTGGGAATTAGATGATGGGTCATAAAACATAATTATAAAACAAATAAAAAACGGATCTAATTTGCCTAGAAAAAGATTGAGATGACTAAGACGCGTTCTGAGGAAGAAGGATGATTTTTGATAAAATAAATGAAGAACACTTTTCTCAGCCACAATTTTAATTTCTTTTCCTGATATTCGCCCGAAGATGAAATACTTGACTTTGCTGAAAAGGTGTAAGAAGCATGTTTTATGAGAACAGTAAATTAGGTATCCTCAGATACTAGGGCTTATCTTTTTTATTTACATGTATAATTCTGCATCAGCACAGTTATAGCACATTTAACAGCACAATTGGAATTTTGTTTGAATGGGGAAAGTGGGCTTGAACCTCAAAAAAAGTAATTTTAGGCCAAAATTGTTTGGCTCTCCATTTTCCAAGATATGAATATAGAAATGCAAGGGGAGGGGCGAAGGTCACTTTCAAATCCCCCTTCCTTCCCATTCTGAGTAATGATAACGCCCATATTATTGCAGGCAATATTTTTTTGTGCGACATAAACGACTACGTGTGCATTTTGGCAGTAATAAAAGTGTGTGGTAAAATCTGGAAAGTATGAAACAACTATTTCCTCCAATATATCTTGCCATATTTACTAACCCGGCACATCTAAAAACCAATATAGTAAAAAAAAACTTCCTTAAGTACTTAGCTAGCTCCTTAGCCCGTAAAATTTTTTGTAAGTGCCCAATCTGTGACTGCGCCATATTCCCCAGCCTTGTTTTTATTCCTCTGACTCTGAACTACAAGAACTTCCTTGTTCATAAATACCATGTACCTACGAATTTTAACATCTTACACAGAGCCTTATGGAGCTTCTCATAATCACATTCAGTGCCGGATCCAGCGGGGTGAGCACCTTCCTAAAATAGTATAAAGTAGTGTAATTTAATTAGTTAGCGCAAGTGTGTTTTAATTAAACTTGCTCCAACCACACGTTTATCGGCTCAACATCTTTTGTGCCCCCCCCCTAAAAAAAATCCTGGATCCGCCCCTGATCACATTACTACGAACTGACATATTGTAGCCATCTTTTCAACATGGTAACTAAAAAGCTTATCTTCGCCTCAAGGTTGCAACCTAAACAGTTCCATTCAATTTTGAATTGGATTTTTCTTTAATGTAAAATATTGTGAAAAAAATTTATGATGAATTTTCAAAAAGTGTCCCCCCTATGTTCTATGGTCTGATCTACTTCCTATCTTGGAAATCTGAATAACTGTAAAAATACCCGTTCCACTGACTAGGCCACTTGGCGAGTTGAGTCAAATGTGGATGCCATAACTGGCAAGAAGCTAGTGCGTCTCCATTTGTACGTCGGAGGGAGTGTTCCCTCTAGTCCTGGGGCTCATCTGCCTCTTATTCTCTATATGCAACTCCAAACCTCTTCAGAACTGACAGTTTACCAGATATTTTAGTCTGGTTCTCACCGAAGTATGCAACACATTTCAGACTGAGTAATTGGGGTGGGTAAAACTATCTTCCTTATACGCTATTAAACAAAAACATTTTTTTCCAACTAGAAGTGAGGAACAACATTAAAACTTAAAACGAACCGAAACGATTCCGTATATAAATGGGCCGACCCCTCCTAAACACCCCTCTCTTCACGCTAAAGCTTTATTTCGAACTTTTGATAAAGTTTCTGATTCTAATAAGAAGCTTTTTTAGGGACAAAAGGTCAAACTTTAGTGTGAAGAGCGGATTATAGAGAGAGTAAGCCCACTCAGTACTCTGCAGGTCCCCTATTGTACGGAGTAACCTTGTTAAACGAACTGTAATTGTACATATTGCATTTATTTATTTATCAGTAAATTTTCCTCGAAAATTACACAATAATTTTTTAATGAAAGTCAATATACTACCATTTTCTAACGTAGGGAAATGATTTGGATAGGCCCACGACTTCGAGAAAGTTTGTTTATTAAAATGAAAAAATGTTTAAGAAGTTTGTTTTCTCAGCTGCACGTGTGATTAATTCAATTATTTGCTATGAAAAACTGCTGCAAAGTCAAAAAGCCGAAATTCTTGCGTAAGGGGGACAGACTTTGTGGTGAGGAATTTAATGAATAAATTTATTGACGCCGTGGGAGCCCTGTATTGACGTCATCCGCAGTGCGGTTCTGCGTCGTGTGACGTCACATTATTTTGCAAAAAAGGTATAATACTGAACGACATTACAAATACGTGGAATAGTTATAATAAATGCTACTGGAGATTAAATTCTGTATTAAAAAGATATATTGTAATTTTAATTGAATGTTGATAATACAGAACTTTTCATTAATCACAAAATTAACAGAAAAAAGTTTCAGCTATATGAAAACACATTTAAGGCTGAGTTATTTGGATGGGGCTAATAGAGTTTAATAAATCTTTTTCTTCAAAGGTCACTAACATTTTATTGATTTTGTTCATCAATAATTAGAGTCGCTAGTCCTATCAAAGCCATTACTAGGTTTTGGGTTCCCCTCGATCAAATTAATCATCCCCCCCCGCCGAAGCCAAACATAAGAACAAAAGCAGAATCAAACAGACAAATTTGATCAACGTGGGCAACCCCCTGGCGTGGCACCCTCCCCAAGCTTTCACTACAGGTAAATCTCACCATGTGGCCCCCCCTTGTTTGAACGACTCTGAGTCCTATTCATTATTTTGCGTTCGCTACTGCAGTACCAAAATAGCAGCATAAAAGCTTCAGATATATAAAATCAATGTTATGGCTGGGCTCATGGATCTTAGAAGGTTATCGTACTCTGTTATATTAAAGAGTTTCTGGAATGAGATAATATTACGTCCTGGCTTATGGTCCAATGGGATCAGGTTATAAAAGATGACTCTAAATCTTTGGGAAGAACTAAAGGATTTAAACAAAGTAATACTGAGTAAGAATACAAAGGTATTGTTGGCTTAAATGGCTTATGAACGTTATTTTTGTTGACAGGAAAGATAATTTCTATAATACTTTATACGCAATGAAACCAGGGCCGTGGCTTTCTATTGGGCAGGGGACAACTTCCCCCTCCAGACCCAAGTTTTCACCCTCCTAGACCTCATTCCCCCCAAGCTGACCTTTAGTTTCTGCAAAAATCTTGTCAAAACTAAGATAAGGCTGCATAATTCAAGTATCCAGAGAAACAGGTCAGTTTTCTTTAGTATAATTTTGACATTATGGTAATATATGGCTCTTTTTTCATTTTTCACTTTCACTTTCATTTGATTTATAAAAATTGGCTCCAAATTGACACCTCGCCCGACGTATTTTTGTCGAAAATTCGCCACTGATTTAAACAGGCATTTTATGATGGACAAAAAAATGAATTTTTTTTTTGGTCTTGCACTAGCAGCTCAGAATGGTAGCAAGTCACCTGACACCAAAACAGCACCTCATGCTCATGCTCTAAACCAATCTATTAAAAGCTTCCGTCTTCACACCCGTCCAAGAAGTTTTATTTTCCCTCAAAGCCTATCTTACGGCCTCCTTCCACCCCAATCGGGAATGACCTTCTTTCTGTTTGACCCTAGATGGTTGACCGGAAAGTAAAATCTTTTACAATATGTCATCCTTCTTCTTCAAAACACGTCTTAGTCATCTCAATCTTTTTCTAGGCAAATTAGATCCGTTTTTTATTTGCTTTTTAATTCCGTTTTGTGGCCCGTAATCTAATTACCAGTCGTTTGATATTAACTTGCGTCAGCGCCATGTCATCTCTACTCCACTTATCAGTTTGACGAATATGCCGTATTTTTTTTCTAGAGTCAGGCAAATAACACCATAAAAAATTCAGATACATATAGCCACGTTCGTTGCTATATTAATTGGTTATATCTCATTTAATTAATACAACTGAGAAAATCTTAATTATATCCGATATACATGTTATATTTGAAATATACATTAAATCTGAAATATATTTTAATTAATAAATGTTTAATTTATATAAGTTTTATTCCCATGTAAAAGAGATATTTGGATTCGAATATTATTTTAAACTAGGATTACTGGGGGAGACATTGAGGACTTGGTTTCGGATTCGAGCGAATTGCCTACCACTAAAAAATAGAAAAAGAGTATTTGAAAGAAATAGGGTGGCCCCAGATGCAAATGCGGATTACTCTTGCCCCAGATGTAACCTAGGTATTGAGGATGTCGCCCATATTCTCAACGAATGCCAGCAACTTTCTATGTTAAGGGAAAAGTATTTTGAGGTTGGTAACTTGGAGTGCCTAGGGATCATGAAAATGACTGTAAAAAGGACAATCAGGTAGATATGTGAATTTGTAAATGAAACGTTACTCAGTGAGTGAAACTGGATATTTATGTAACTTTTCTTGTGGAGTGTAATTAAGAATACTTTTCTGTATGGCCCGTTTTTTGGCTTATAATAAAATAATTAATATAGTTGAAAAGTTACTGAATATGCTAATTGTCACTCATGTACCTCGTTTGCCCCTCTACCCAGTCCCCAGTCCCCCAAAGCTAAAATTTGGTTTCTTCGAAATCTTGTCAAAAGTAAAATAAATCTGCATAGTTCAAGCAGTCACCAGAGATAAATCAGTTTTTTTTGGTTTATATGTACCTTTATAGTACTATACAGCAACTTTATTAGTATTTTTATAGTACTGTATAGTGCCTTAATGGTACCACATTGCTCATTTTTTAATTTTTAACAGTGATTTTCACGTGATTTGGCAAAATTAGCTCCAACTCCCCCCCCCCACATAATTTTGACAAAAGTGCACCACTGCGTAGGAAGGGAACCTAGACCCCTTGAATTATCTAATATTTTCGCAAAGTAATTCTTATTCAAATTATAAATTTTATTTTTTTGCTATACTGAAAATTGATTGTATTAAAAATTTGTCTGTGTATTTAAGTAAGCATTGTGTTACTACAGGGTTCAGTTAAAAATGGAATATTGGATCAGAATCCCCTCATAGACTAGGATATATGGTGCTTCTTAGAATTTCTTATTCAAATTATAAGATAAATTTTTTTGTCATTATTATTGGGCCACCCCAGCATTTATATATTATAGCGTACAACAGCAAAGAAGTGTTAGGTTAATCATTATGAAATATACCAAAACATAATGAAAATATAATACTCTAATAAAAAACTTATGAAAACTACAACAAAGAATTATCGAAAGTAGGCCAACCAGAACTCATTATATTAAATAACCTAACCAACCTGACCTAAACACCCCTATATATTAAATACATAATTAAAATTTACCTGCTTAGATACCGTTTATCTCGCTCAAGTTAAGCTGATTATCTCCGAGTTGACACAGTAATCCGGTTTCATTACAGATCAAGAACAACAGTGTGGTCGCTATAACACGTAAGTGCCGCCGCCCCCAAAATTCCTGTATACATCTATTTCCTGGTCCACCATAAAGTGCCCAAGACGGTACTTGTATGAAAAACCCACTACCGAAGATTGTTCTAATATATTTTTCTGATGCTCAATCCTAATGAAATACACCTAAGTATGATAAAAATATGATGCTTTTGTAAACCTCTGCATACCTCTTTGTTTATATGCCTTTTATATTGGCTAATGTAACGGTTTACATAAATTCTCAAAGATAGTCAATAGCATTAGTGTCGGTATATGGTCTTTATTTAATAACGTGAGAATACAGTTACAGTGAATATAAGGTAGCAGGAGAACAAACAACTAAGACAAAGGCGAAATATGGACTGACTTTAAAATTGTGAACTTGGCCCCAACTCACTATAGTCAGAATTCCTAGATATTACCTATCTCACGACTAACTTTAGTCCCAAAAGCCCCCCTCCCCTTGACTAAGCTCTCATTGACACATACATGGTCAAATCTCTAAGAAATGAGACACCAGGAAAAGCCTTCTCGAATTTATTCCAAACACTCGAATTTATATTCCAACTATTTTACACGTTAGAAACAAATTTGCAAATTAGGGAGTGGGGGTAAATTATAGCGGATCTGCATGCCTAATGTTTTAGGTATAATTATTTTGCACATTATGTAGCAAGAATTACTTTCTAACTTCACAATGCTCAAATACTTTACCTCCCCCCTCCCCTAATGTACAGATATATAGCCTAAAATTATATATATTTTCTATCTATTCTGTCACTTCTGTCTTGTCTTGCGCTAAGCTGAAAGAAACTAGCGAAAAAACCGGTTCTGCAATACGTCAATGAATGAACAACTTGAGCGGTTGGGAGTTTATCTTTCAAAAAGTACCCCTAATTCTACTCTTTATTGACTGTCCACTATGGCCAGAACTACCAATTCCATATAGTTGATCATTATGACAAATAGGCTATATTTTTGTTCTTTAATCAGGCAGATAACAGCATAAAAATGTCAGATATATAAAAACGAATTTATGGCTGGGTTCATGGATCCTATAAAGGAATCGTAACCTGCCAACTGCCACAATAAAGAGCTTCCGAAACAAAATTTATGCTGTGGTTGACGTGTAAATGCTAATAGCCCTGGCTAGCCAGGCAATCGTAGGCCCTCCAACAGTCACTGATAATTGTTGTCCCTGGCAGGATTCGGTTTTTGATAATTCCCAACAAATTGGCACTACTTCTATCCGGCACAGAAGCCGTGAATGAATTAACAGTTCCTTACTCCATTCAACCAAACACCCAAGCATCCGTAACAATCCGACCACGATTAAATTTAAACTTCCCAAATTTGGCTTCATCTATCTCAACAATGACTCCTTCTCCTCCCAAAGGAGCGGAGTTTGAATGACATATGTACATACAAACCTCTCTGTAGAACTGGCTCCAATCCGCAAAGTTTTTTTTTTTTACAACAAATAACATTTTTGATCATAAAATTCTCCCTTGGAGGCGGTATTTGAACCCAAATCATCAAAAAACAGAAATGTTCTAGCAGAGAAAGGTGTCAACCAGCCATCCATGCTTTGTCATAGACTGATTTTGAAAAATTACATTTTACCTCAGAATGTTTTCGGCCACCTCAGATAGGTCTAAGCCTATACTTCTGACAACAAAACGAATTTGTATATTTTATGCAAATCTGGACACAGTTATCACAATTCCTGCTTCTCAATAACAAGCTATGGTTATAATACAACTCTTAAGACTGCCTCAACAATAGAAAATTGAATCATTCGGCTTGTTTAGTCCCAGGTAGCATAAATTTATCTTTGGCATAAACCGTAATGCTTTCTAGTCGGCACTGATGTTTGTTCAAAAAAAAAAGAAACAAATGAAAGATTACATTTACTTTATACAAGGATGTTCTTTTTTTTTTTTTTTTTTTAGTTAACAACATTTCCAGATACCGCGCTGTTATTATTTAATTTTTTATTGGCCCTATTACCTAGAAATAATTATTTTCTGACTTCAAACTGTCGAAATACTTTACCCCTCGGGGAAAATACCCCCCCACGGAAAAGAAGGCTAGAACTTTACAAAATTTTGAGTTTGGAACGAAGGGGGATTTCAAAAACTTCTTCCCATAATATAATTTGGTCTCTAAAGTCGATTCTTATGTTTGTAGCGCTCTATGTCTTAGCGCTTTACAAATATTTAAAAAGCTTCTAAAGTAGAATTTTGGAAAATTTTGATTTTGGGGGGAAGGGGGATTTCAAAAGTATCTCCCCATGACATAACTTGTCCTCTCAAGTCGATTCTGAGGTTTGTAGCGCTCTATCTATTAGTGCTTTAGAAATATTTAAAAAGCTTCTAAAGTCCCTTTAACATTCATCCATTTAAACTTGTTTACTATATAACTGACCTGCTTAGGAAACCCGTTTGTGATGTCACAACTTTGCTTATCATAGCATGCAAATGCCATGGGGTTGAAATCCAAATTGTTTTTAGAGGACAAATTATGTTATGAGAAGAAGTTTTTATTTTTATAGGTCCATGCGCTCATAAAGTTTCTGTTGAGTTTATTGAAACACTAGCATGGACTTTGTGTAGTTACGGACTCTCCATAAAATGTTTAAAAGTGCAAAGATGCACCTTAGCCAGGGGGGAAGCTGTGCTTGGGGTGGATTTCTAAGGGGAGAATTTTCCTTTGGGAGGGAAATTTCAGATGAGTGAATATTCTGGGGGAAATGTTACACTGGGGGGTATTGACAGAATTACTATATGAAACTCTTTTTAATTGTTTTACATTCTCTTTGCCAAATTTTTTGTTTGGAGTTGTTCTGGAGATTTTTTTCTGTGCGTTTTGTTCTTTGGGAAATAATTTCCATGGAAGGGGGTATCTCTGGAGTGGCCAGGACACCAGTATAAAGATTAAAGTATTATTCCATTTAAAATATCCCAAGGAGAATTTTTCAAGGTGAATTGTTATCAAAAGATTTTACAGAGAGGGGGGATTTTCAGCCAGGAAAGAACTGTCGGGCGGGAATGGGAGGGGGGAGGTGCACTTTACGTTGGATAAAATTTCCACGGAGGAGTTCCGTGAGGGGGAGGGGTATATTTCATGGAGGGTGAGCCAGATTTAGCCATTTTTTTAGGAAATTTTTGAGTTTGGGGGGAAGGAGGATTTTTTTAGGAAATTTTTGAGTTTGGGGAGAAGGGGGATTTTAAAAACCTCTTCCCGTGATATAACGTGTCCTCTAAAGTCGATTATAATGTTTTTAGCACTCTATGTCTTAGCGGATTAGAAATATTTAAAAAGCTCCTAAAGTAGAATTTTAGAAAATTTTGAGTTTGGGGGGAAGGGGAATTTCAAAAAACATCTTCCCATAACATAATGTATCCTCTATAGTCGAGTCTGATATTTGTAGCTCTCTATTTACTAGTGTTTCAGAAATATTTAAAAATCTTCTGAAGTATATTTTTTGAGAATTTTGAGTTTGGGGGGAAGGGGGATTTTAAAAAACTCTTCCCTTGATACGAATTTTCCTCTAAAGTAAAATCTGAATTTTGTAGTTCTCTATATTCTAGCGCTATGGCAATATTTTAAAATCTTTTAAAGTAAAATTTTGGAAATTTTTTAGTTTGGTGGGACGGGTGATTTTTAAATCCTCTTCTCGTGATATAACGTGTCCTCTAATGTTGATTCTAATGTTTTTAGAAATCTATCTATAAGTGCTTTAGAAATATTTAAAAAGCTTCTAAAGTAAAACTTTGGAAAATTTTGAGTTTGGGGGGAAGGGGGATTTCAAAAACATCTTCCCATGACACAAATTGACTTCTAAAGTAGATTCTGATGTTTGTAGCGTTCTATGTCTAAGCGCTTTAGAAATATTTAAAAAAGCATCTGAAGTAGAATTTTGGAAAATTTTGAGTTTGGGGGGAAGGGGGATTTCAAAAATATCTTCCCATGACATGAATTGACCTCTAAAGTTGATTCTGATGTTTGTAGCGTTCTATGTCTTAGCGCTTTAGAAATATTTAAACAAGTTTCTAAAGTAAGAATTTTGGAAATTTTTGATTTTGGGGGGAAGGGGGATTTCAAAAACATCTTCCCATGACATAAATTGTCTTCTAAATTTGATTTTGATATTTGTAACGCTCTATGTCTTAGCGCTTTAGAAATATTTAAAAAAGCATCTGAAGTAGAATTTTGGAAAATTTTGAGTTTGGGGGGAAGGGGGATTTCAAAAACATCTTCCCATGACATTAATTGTCATCTAAAGTAGATTCTGATTTTTGTAACGTTCTATGTCTAAGCGCTTTAGAAATATTTAAAAAAGCTTCGGAAGTAGAATTTTGGAAAATTTTGAGTTTGGGGGGAAGGGGGATTTTAATAACCTCTTCCCGTGATATAATGTGTCCTCTGAAGCCAATTCTGATGTTTTTAGCACTCTATGTATTAGTGCTTTAGAAATATTTAAACAGCTTCTGAATTATAATTTCGGAAAATCTTGAGTTTGGGGATAAGGTGGATTTTCAAAATCTCTTCCCCTGTTATAACATGTCTTCTGAAGTCGAGTCTGATGTTTTTAGCACTCTGTCTATTAGTGCTTTAGAAATATTTATAAAGCTTCTAATCAAGAATAAAATTTTGAGTTATGGGGGAAGAGGGATTTCAAAAACATCTTCCCATAAGATCATTTGTCCTCTGAAGTCGATTCTGATATTTGTAGCGTTCTATCTATTAGTGCTTTAGCTTTATTTGAAAAGCTTCTAAAGTAGAATTTTTGAAAATTTTGAGTTTGGGGGGAAGGGGGATTTTAAAAACCTCTTCCCGTGATATAACATGTCCTCTGAATTCGATTCTGAAATTTGTAGTGCTATATCAATTAGTGCTTCAGAAATATTTAAAAAAGCTTCTAAAGTAAAATTTTGTAAATTTTTGAGTTTGGGGGGAAGGAAGATTTTAAAAACGTCTTCCCTTGATATAAAGTGTCCTCTGAAGTCGATTCTGATGTTTTTAGCACTCTATCTATTAGTGCTTTAGAAATATTTAAAAAGCTTCTAAAATAAAGTTTTGGAAAATTTTGAGTTAGGGGGGAAGGGGGATTTCAAAAACATCTTCCCGTAACATAATTTGTCCTCTGAAGTCGATTCTGATATTTGTAGTGCTCTATCTATTAGTGCTTTAGAAATATGTAAAAAGCTTCTAAAGTCAAAATTTTGGAAAATTTTGAGTTTGGGGGGAAGGGGGGTTTTAAAAACCTCTTCCGTGATATAACGTGTCCTCTGAAGTCGATTCTGATGTTTTTAGCACTCTATCTATTACTGCTTTAGAAATATTTAAAAAGCTTCTAAAGTAGAATTTTGGAAAATTTTGAGTTTTGGGGGAAGGGGGGTTTTAAAAACCTCTTCCGGTGATATAACGTGTCCTCTAAAGTAGATTCTTAGGGTTTTAGCACTCTATCTATTAGTGCCTTAGAAATATTTAAAAAGCTTCTAAAGTAGAATTTTAGAAAATTTTGAGTTTGGGGGGAAGGGGGATTTCAAAAACATCTTCCCATGACAGAAATTGTCCTCTAAAGTCGATTCTGCTGTTAGTAGCGTTCTATGTCTTAGCGCTTTAGAAATATTTAAAAAGCTTCTTAAGTAGAGTGTTGTAAAATTTTGATTTTGGGGGAAAGGAGAATTAATAAAACATCTTCCTATAATATGATTTTTCCTTTGAAGTTGATTCTGTAGCACTCTATCTAATTGTCCTTTAGATATATTTAAAAAGCTTCTAAAGTAGAATTTTGGACAATTTTGAGTTTGGGGGAAGGGGGATTTCAATAACCTCTTCCCGTGATATAACATGTCCTCTGAAGTCGATTCTGATGTTCTTAGCACTGTATTTATTAGTGCTTTAGAAATATTTTAAAAGCTTCTAAAGTAAAATTTTGGAAAATTTTGAGTTTGGGGGGATTTTAAAAACCTCTTCCCGTGATATAACATCTCCTCTGAAGTCGATTCTGATATTTTTAGCACTCTATATTTTAGTACTTTAGAAATACTTTATAAGCTTCTACAGTAGAATTTTAGAAAATATTTAGTTTGGGTGGAAGAGGGATTTCAAAAACATCTTCCCATGACATAATTTGTCCTCTATAAACGATTAGGTTATTTTTACTGGTCGCTCTTGTCAAATCCTTTCCTTAATTAATACAGTTTAAATGGTCTTATCAACACAGAGGTGTTTGGCATGTGCCTGCTACCCTCAAGGGTAAGGGTTTCTGATAAGCAAAGCTCTGACGTCACAACAAACCTGGTTTTATTATACCATAAGAATAGTCAGCAAGCATAGGAAATTAAATGGTTTAGGTTTGAAATAGGATTTTGGAATATATTTTCATGAACAATGTTAAAAGCTGAAGTTGTGTAACGTAAGCAGTGATTTATAATTATGATAGTAATATAAGATGAAATATGAGTTAAAACAACTAGTAATGCGCAGTAATTTACCATTATATAGAGGGGGGAGGAGTGGAGCTAAGTACTTCAAAGTACCTTCCCAGGACATATCTTAGCATGTACATCCATCCCTGAAAGTTTCATTTTCCTAACCCAACCCCTTTCCATGATAGCCAAAAGTAACTTAAGTAGAATTTTACCAACTTCCTTCATGAAAAGATCCTCCCATATAACCCCTGACCCACCCCCAGCCCCAACTACCAGAAAAAATTCCCCCTGAAAACGTCTGTATACTTCCCAATAACCAATACTATATGTTAACATTGGGTAAAGTTCATAAATTTCAGCCCTCCCCCCGGGGGCTTCAAGGGATTAAGTCATCCTAAAAGACATAGTTATAATATTTTCGACCATGCTGAACAAAATGGCTGTCTCTAAATTTTGATCCGGTGATTTTGGGAAAAAAATGAGCGTGGGAGGGGGCCTAGTTCCCCTCCATTTATTTTGGTCACTGATAAAGGGCACTAGAAATTTTAATTTCCGTTACAATGAGCCCTCCCGCGATATTCTAGGACTACTGGGTCATCCGATCACCACTGGGAAAAAAAACAGCAAAAAAACAAATAAACACGCATCCGTGATCTCTCTTCTGGCAAAAAATGCAAAATTCCACATTTTTGTAGATAGGAACTTGAAACCTCTACAATAGGGTTCTCTGATACGCTGAATATGATGGTGTGATTTTCATTAAGGTTCTATAACTTTTAGGGGGTCTTTCCCCCTTTTTTTGAAAATCAGCCAAATTTTCTCAGGCGCGTAACTTTTGATGGGTAAGATTAGACTTAATGAAACTTATATTTTTGAAATCAGAATTAAAATTTGATTCTTTTGATGCATATATTGGTATCAAAATTCCGTTTTTTAGAGTTTTGGTTACCATTTAGCCGGGTCACTCCTTACTTACAGTTTGTTACCACGAACGGTTTTATTTATTTGATCATATCAATTTATGTTCATATTAAGTTTGAATTTTTATGTGACTTTATTTCGGGTCATTTCAGATTATATTACGGCTCTTAACTTTTCGCTGAAAAGCTTATTGGAAAATGTGTTTTTTTCCAATTTTGATATAATTATTAATTGAAATTTATATTCGTTTTATATTTCATTTATTTGAACATAGCCATTTGTGTTCATATTAAGTTTGACTTTTTATATGATTTTATTTCGGGCAGTTTCTGGTTATAGTATGGATCTTTGCGTTTCGTTGAAAAAACTATTGGAACAGGTTTTTTTTTGTTACTTTCTACTTGCATTAATTGAAAGAGTTTCATTGAGGGTTAATTGTCGAAGTGTTGGTAGAGTTTTCCACTGCTGGATTTGTGAGTTGTTTTTTTTCGATTTAGGTTCCCATGCTATCATTTACGTTCAGTTGTTTTGTAGCTTTCAAACGAATTAGCTAGGAAGAATACTAAACTTTGTCTTACTACGAATCGATACAGTCGAATTTTTTCTTCTAAAATTCGTTATTTTTCTTTAATTTTGTCTTGACCCGGTCTTATTGACTGTTGGATCAATATCAGTTAAGTTGACCGAAGAAAAATCATGTCTGTCCCATTTTGGGGTTTGGCAAATCAATGCACAACAACTGACTTTTTCAAAAATTAATTAAAAAATCTTTTTCCAAAAAATAAGTTTTTCCAAAAAAAAAGAAGTAAAGAACTCCATTAAACCAAAAATGAACAAAAATACAGTCAAATAATCTACCAAGCATACAAATACCACAAATCAGCATCAATAAACAAATGAAACCCAAAACAAAGATAATTCAAAATAAATAACAGAGTCAAGCTCAAAACGAGGAGAAATTAATATGAGTAGGGTTCTAAAACCCTATGCTTTCTAAAAGCATGCTCTGTCTATATGCCCTATAAGTTTAAGGCAACTGGGAAAGGTTTTTTGGGTAGTTTTAGGCACTTAATATTGATACAACCAAACTTCTAAATGTAATGTCTTTATTAGGGTCTGGTTGACCCTGTTTGACAAACACTGTAAGTTTCAAGACTATTCCAGATTAAACAAATTTTGGGGTTCATGAATTGACACAGCCAAAATTAGTCTCAATTTGTGTAACAGTAATGATTTTATTTTTTTATGTCTTTCTTTTTTTTACTAATTCAAGAATAGTTTTTCTTTTCGTAAAGACGATTCACTTACGTTCAGTCAAGTTTTTGTTCCCGAGGCTCTTTACAAAAACTGTACAGATGCAAGTGACCTCGGGACCTGGAAGCTGAATCCTAATCGGCCTGAGGCCTGAAATCCTAATTTTCTCTGGAAATTTCTGCATTTTCTTATTCAAATTATTATATTTTGTATTTTATTTTAGAGCCTTCCCTGAGAAATATTCATGCACACATCCTTCTCACTAAAAAAGTTCAATCGCCAACCTGATCTGACTATATATGCATATGATGGGGGGGGGGGGGTGCACAATAGAACTTAGAAATTAGCCGAACTAGTATGATTTGCTTATTGAATGGTTCTGCAACATGGCTTAATGATATTGAAACAACAGGATAAAAATCATATAGTAAATCATTAAGGGTGTGTTGAAACAGTAGAATAGAGCCACTAGGAGATCGATAAATAATACCAACAATTAAGGTTAATCTACTTAAATTCTTAACATGGAAAACACAGACCAGGCGAATTTGAAACACGCCGATTTATAATCCGCTCACTAATACTTACATTTTTCAGGGGAGGGGGGGGGGGGGTTCTGCTGGTGGGATTCTCCACGGGTATAATTTTCCGTGGGGAGGGTAGTTACCAGGGAGTAAATTTTTCAGGGCAAATTTTACACTAAGGGACGTTGCCAGAAGTCCTTCACGAAATTCTTGTTAGTTATTGTTTTCTTATTGCAGACTCAATTTTACGCGTGAATACGCTAAGTGTAATTGTCCACGATAAATTTTCACCGGGATTGAATTGTCTAGAGAATGAATCTGTGAGGAAGAGGGATTCATCCCTGGAGGTGTTTCCAGATTTCCTGGCATTACTTAAAAAAGGGTCAGAAATTAAATAAAAAACAAGGTTTTTTCAACTGAAAGTAAGGAGCAACATTAATACTTAAAACGAACAGAAATTATTACGCATATGAGGAGGTTTACTCTTCCTCGGCACCTCAGTCTTCAAGATAAAGTTTTAATTATGTACCAAATCCTTAAGAACGACTCCAGAAACACTGTTCGTTTAGTTAGAACAATAAGAATCCTTTTTATTAAAGTACTAAGAAACTTTATCGTGAAGACCGAGGTTTTAAGAAGTAGCAATCCCCCTCATATACTTATTAACTTTTATTCGTTTTAAGTTTTAATATTGCTCCTTACTTTCAGTTGAAAAAACTTGTTTTTTATTTAATTTCTGTACAAAACTGTTACTTCCTTTGTTGGCTGGCATGATTTTTTGGCGCCTTTCTCTTCATCTTTGGCTTCATAGGGCAAAAAATGTATTTTGAAAACGAACATCAGTAACTTTGTATATAACTTAGGGCTATATTTTGGCTCCTAGGAGGGAGGACACAAAAGTCACGCTAGTGACCATAGGTAGTAGATCATTGCATTGCCTATTCTTTTGTTGATACAGTGTTGGGTTCAAAAGAGGCAGTGCAAACTCATGCTCACAACTACAAACCCCCCCCCCCTAAAAAACAGCCAGGGGATTGTTCAAGATTTGAGGGCTAATTAGAGTTATACAACTTACTGGCACTATATCCCGATCAAGCATTCAGTCAACATGCTCATAATATAATCAAGGAATAAATCACCCTACGGGGTGAATCCATTAGCGAGTGGGTTATAAATGGGCCTTTTTCAATTTTGCCTGGTCTGTGTTTTCAATGTTAAGAATTTAAGTAGATTAACCTTAACTGTTGGTATTATTTATCGATCTCCTAGTGGCTCTATTCTATTGTTTCTACAAACCCTTAATGATTTACTGGATACCATCCTAAAACAGTCAACTGATTTAATTATTATGGGAGATTTTAATACAAATTTGATGGATAAAAGGTCTTCTGTATCTTTGGATTTACTGTTGTCCATGCTTGCTGCAGGTGCTTTACCTTCTGTATGTATCCCATCTCGCATAACTGAGAGTACGGCATCTCTGATTGACATTGTTTTCGGTACGGCTACTTTTGTACAAAATTATGCTTTAGTGAGTGACATTTCTGATCATTTCCCTGTTGACTCTAGATACTGTTTTGATAGACTGACTATTGAGAGGACTGGTGACTCTAGTAAGAGGCCTTTTAGGTTTGGTGAAATGGAATTGACGCTTCTTAGGTCAAGATTGACAGAAATTTCTTGGGGTAGTTTTAAGACTGATTCTGATTTTGGTAATTTATTTAATATTTTTTGAGTTTATTAAAAAAGCTTTTCTTGATATTTCTTATGTTTCACCTTCTAACCGTAAGTCTAAGTATCTCTCGAGGGCCTTTGTGTCTGCTAGCCCCTCAATGAAAGCTATTTGCTTTCAGCAATTTGAAATTTATAGGAATATTTACAATTATGTGTGTCGAAAGGCCAAGTCCCAGTATTATTTTAATTGTTTTTCAGATTGTGGTAAAGATATACGACAAACTTGGCAGCTTATAAATTCTGTGCGTAGGCCCTCTTTTCAGTCTCCATCAGCCCCTTTTTTCGGATCTCGATGGCCAAATAATCGAAGGTGAACTGAATGTTCAAGATGCATTTACTTCATATTTTGCGAATATTGGTAAGAGGACCGCTTCGGCTGTTAGTTCTTCTCCTTCAAGATCCAACTTCGGGTCTTAGCTTGGGCCACCAGTAGAGATGACCCTAAAGGTCCGATCCCTCACCCCTGCTGCCACCTACAACTTTTTTTTACATAATTTATGTCTTTTTTATGGTTTTTGTCAGTGAGAATGAAAAAACAGGAATTTTCTCACTTTTATGGATGTTTCTTGGACGGTTATGTGTATCGGTCAATCTATTTGATATTTTTCATGGATGTCAACAGTAATGTATGTCTGTTTTATGGTTTTTGTCAGTGAGAATGAAAAAACAGAAAAAAACCGGTGCGTCTTTCAAGAGTTGGAATATTTCAGTAGTGTTTTGTTGTGCTTTACCCTGTCACAGTTACATTGTGTGATTTTTTCTTTACTTGGTGGTCATTCAAAAAGCGATGATTTCTGTTAGATAAATAATTCTTATACATTTTAAAATAGCCTGATATCTCATTTGCATTAAGGTAACTCAATTTGCGAAAAGGTATTCCATTTGCACAACTCGGCTCTGATTGAATTGTCGCCGACAATGGGTCAAAAACGACATGTAATCAATGCTAAGCCATTTGTTATTGCTAGGGCATTACTCAATTCACTTCTTAGTGCTAACTGACAGAGTTCCAGATACGAACATTTTGAAAAGCAGACAGGTTTTTTTTGTTTAGCATTTGCAAAAAACGGGTAATTAGTGATTGGATAATTTTTTTAACATGAAATCTCTGAATAAAATATTTGTGGAGAGATCGGATGATGGGAGAAGGATTTCTTAGAGTACTTATAGTGCTCTACTATGGGTCGACTTGCTAGCGAAAAAAAACCCCGTATGGTTGACTTGAACTATATCATAATACACTATGTTCAAGCATATTCTAAAAATCCAGTAAGTGCTAGAAAAAAGGATTAACCTTATCTGCATTTATATTAATACCTAAGTTTTTTTTTACTTTATTATGTTTTAATTAATTTGAAACAACATCAGTCAATGAAAAATGGATCAAGACAATACACTGAATTTGTGACTTGACCTCGCTTTAACTTTCCGACATGGACTGTAAAATACACAAGGTAGGTTTGATAAGCATTTTCAATTTAAAATAGGATCTAACGTTCCCTTCGTTCTCCCATTTCTGAGGGCAGGGGAGAGGAGGGGGGTCAGTTTTGGAGGGAAAACCAAAAATACTCAGAATCTAAAATAAATGAGATCTGCCTCAAGGGGAAGGCTCAGAGGCCCTTTGTTTCCCCATTTCTGAGGGCAGGGGCGGGTGAGGGGGGAGTCAATTTTGAAGGGAAAACCGAAAATACTCAGAATCGAAAATAAAGCATGATCTGACTGAAGGAGAAGGACCAGAGGCCCTTCGTTCCCCCATTTCTGAGGGCAGGAGAGGGGGGGTCAATTTTGGAGGGAAAACCGAAAAATACTCAGAATCGAAAATAAAGCGTGATCTGCCTCAAGGGGAAGGCTCAGAGCCCCCTCCTTCCCCCATTTCTATGAAGGACATGATTTTTGTGGGATGGTATGGACAAATGGTACGTGTTAAATATTCGGGTAAACATTCGACTATAGATAAGGCTATGGCGTCTTTCTGAACATTCTGTGAGAGGCGGGTGTAAGTAGTTAGTTTAAATAATTCTAAGAGGAATTGAGTTTTGTGGCTGGTGTGGAAAAATGTTACATGTTGAATGGTTGTGTAAGCATACGACTAAGAAACGCTTCATTATAAATAAGGCTATTGTGTTTTTCTGAACTTTCTAGGGCGGGGGTAAGTATTTAGTTTAAATAATTCTAGGAGGAATTGATTTTTGTGGGTGGTACGGAAAAATGGTACGTGTTAAATATGTGGGTAAACATTCGACGATAAATAAGGCTATTGTGTCTTTCTGAACTTTCCGTGAGAGGCGGGGGGTAAGTATTTAGTTTTAATAATTCTAAGAGGAATTGAATTTTGTGGCTGGTGTGGAAAAATGGTAAGTGTGGGGTAAATTAAGTTTTGAGATGGGTAAAAATGGTAGTTATTTAGTACCCGATAAACAGGTGACTTGAAATGTTTCATTAGAAATAGTTTATTGCTAATGATACCTCCTCGACAGATATTTTTTCTATTTTATTTTATAGCTATTAGCCAAACGTTGCTCTGTGTTTGTCACACCAACTAGTAAATATTTATTTGGGTTTTATTTTTTCTATTCAATTAAATTCTAGGAGGAATAAATTTTTGTGGGTGGTACGAAAAAATGGTACGTGTTAAATATTCGGGTAAACATTCGACGATAAATAAGGCTATTGTGTCTTTATGAACTTTCCTTGAAAGGCGGGGGGTAAGTATTGAGTTTAAAGGATTTTAAAATGAAGTGAGTTTTGGGGCTGGTGTAGAAAAATAGTAAGTACGGGGTAAATTAAGTTTTGAGAGGGGTAAAAATGGTAGTTATTTAGTACCCGATATACAGGTGACTTGAAATGCTTCATTAGAAATAGTTTATTGCTAATGATACCTCCTCGACAGATATTTTTTTCTATTGTATTTTATAGCTATTAGCCAAACGTTGCTCTGTGTTTGTCACACCAACTAGTAAATATTTATCGGGGTTTTATTTTTTCTATTCAATTAAATTCTAGGAGGAATTGATTTTTGTGGGTGGTACGAAAAAATGGTACGTGTTAAATATTCGGGTAAACATTCGAGTATAAATAAGGCTATTGTGTCTTTCTGAACTTTCCGTGAGAGGCGGGGGGGGGGGGGGTAAGTATTTAGTTTAAATAATTCTAGGATGAATTTAGTTTTGGGGGTGGTGCGGAAAAATGGTACGTGTGGGGTAAATTAAGTTTTGAGAGGGGGAAAATGGTAGTTATTTAGTACCTGATATAGAGGTGACATGGAATGCTTCATTAGAAATAGTTTATTGCTAATGATACCTCCTCGACAGATATTTCTTTCTATTGTATTTTATAGCTATTAGCCAAACGTTGCTCTGTGTTTGTCACACCAACTAGTAAATATTTATTTGGATTTTAGTTTTTCTATTCAATTAAATTCTAGGATGAATTAATTTTGTGGGTGGTACGAAAAAATGGTACGTGTTCAATATTTGGGTAAACATTCGATGATAAATAAGGCTATTGTGTCTTTCTGAAATTTCCGTGAGATGCGGGGGGTAAGTATTTAGTTTAAATAATTCTAGGATGAATTGAGTTTTGGGGCTGGTGCGGAAAAATGGTACGTATGGGGTAAATTAAGTTTTGAGAGGGGTAAAATGGTAGTTATTTAGTACCCGATATACAGGTGATCTGGAATGCTTCATTAAAAATAGTTTATTGCTAATGATACCTCCTCGACAGATATTTCTTTCTATTGTATTTTATAGCTATTAGCCAAACGTTGCTCTGTGTTTGTCACACCAACTAGTAAATATTTATTGGGGTTTTATTTTTTCTATTCAATTAAATTCTAGGAGGAATTGATTTTTGTGGGTGGTACGAAAAAATAGTATGTGTTCAATATTTGGGTAAACATTCGACTATAAATAAGGCTATTGTGTCTTTCTGAACTTTCCTTGAGATGCGGGGGGGGGGTTAAGTATTTAGTTTGAATAATTCTAGGATGAATTGAGTTCTGAGGCTGGTGCAGAAAAATGGTACGTGTGGTATAAATTAAGTTTTGCGATGGATAAAAATGGTAGTTATTTAGAACCCGATATACAGTTGACTTGAAATGCTTCATTAGAAATAGTTTATTGCTAATGATACCTCCTCGACAGATATTTTTTCTATTTTATTTTATAGCTATTAGCCAAACGTTGCTCTGTGTTTGTCACACCAACTAGTAAATATTTATCGGGTTTTTTTTTCTATTCAATTATTTTCAGTGTAAGCCAATATAATTACCTCATACTTTTATTCTAACTTAACTTGTAGGAATAGGACTTCTAGAATAAGGATTCATTCCCTCGACTAAATCAGTTTATTCATGTAAAATAGTGAACAAAAGACTATTAATTCTCTGTGTTCTTCTTCTTCTTCTTCTTCTTCTTATCTCACGAAACGGTGTTCTGCGTTTGTAAAGAATACTACTAAATATTTATCGGACTTTTATTTTTTCCGTTACATTCTTTTCAGTGTAAAATAACATAACGCTAGGGGGAGTACAAACCGTGGTTATTTGGTAACCAGGAAAAAGTTGATTTGATTTATTCTAGTAGAAGTAGGTTTTTGCTAATGATACCTCCTCGACATATTTTCGCTGTTTGAATATTTAAAGAAGCTAATGCATAGTCTCCACGTAATTCTAGGCCCAGCGGCAGCTGAGATCAAGCTTCAGATCCGGTATCACCAAACAGAGATTAATCCGACTTTGTCACCAAAATTGTAAGTAAGTAGCAAATTCATTCTTGAATTCACCTCCTGGATAAATAAAAAGACATTTCATTTAAGAAACTATGACAAAATTCTAAGTAAGTAACAAACTCTTTCTTGAAGTTACCTCTTGGATACACAATGCAGAAATTTCATTTATGAAAAAATTAAAAAATTGTAAGTAAGTAAGTAAGTAACAAATTCTTTCTTGAAGTGACCTCTTGGATACACAATACAGAAATTTCATTAAAGAAATTATGAAAAAATTGTAAGTAAGTAGCAAATTCTTTCTTGAATTCACCTGCTGGATAAACAAAAAGACATTTCGTTCAAGAAATTAAGAAAAAATTCTAAGTAAGTAACAAACTCTTTCTTGAAAATACCTCTTGGATACACAATGAAGAAATTTAATTTAAGAAATAATGAAAAAATTGTAAGCAAGTAACAAACTCTGTCTTGAAGTCACCTCTTTGGTACACAACGCGGAGATTTCATTAAAGAAATAATGAAAAAATTTTAAGAAAGAGAGTAACAGATTCTTTCTTGAAGACACCTCTTGAATACACAATACCGAAATTTCAATTAAAGAAATTTTAAGAAAATTGTAAGTAAGTAGTAAATTCTTTCTTGAATTCACCTGCTGGATAAACATAAAGACATTTCGTTCAAGGAATCATGACAAAATTCTAAGTAATTAACAAACTCGTTATTGTTTTCACGACTTAGATACACGATGTGGAAATTTAATTCAAGAAATTATGAAAAAATTCTCAGTAAGTAACAATATCTTTCTTGAAGTCAACTCTTGGATACACAATACGGAAATTTCATTCAAGAAATTATGAAAATATTTTTAAGTAAGTACGAAGCTCTTTATTGATTTCACCTCTAGGATATACAGTACAGATACTTCATTCAATAAATTATGAAAAAATCGCAATTAAGTAACAAACTCTTTATTGTTTTCACCTCTTGGATATACAATGCAGATATTTCATTCAATAAATTATGAAAAAATTGTAAGCAAGTAACAAACTCTTTCCTGAAGTCACATCTTGGATACACAATGCAGAAACTTCATTTAAGAAACTATGAAAAAATTGTAAGCAAGTAACAAATTCTTTCCTGAAGTCACCTCTTGGATACACAATGCGGAAATTTCATTTAAGAAACTATGAAAAAATTGTAAGTAAGTAAGTAGCAGATTCTTTCTTGAATTCACCTGCTAGATAAACAAAAAGACATTTCGTTCAAAAAATTATGACAAAATTCTAAGCAAGTAACAAACTCTTTCTTGAAGTTACCTCTTGGATACACACTGCAGAAATTTCATTTAAGAAATTATGAAAAAATTGTAAGCAAGTAACAAACTCTTTCCTGAAGTAACCTCTTGGATACACAATGCAGAAACTTCATTTAAGAAATTATGAAAAACTTATATGCAAGTAACAAACTCTTTCCTGAAGTCACCTCTTGGATACACAATGCAGAAACTTCATTTAAGAAACTATGAAAAAAATTGGAAGTAAGTAAGTAACAAATTCGTTCTTGAAGTCACCTCTTGGATACACAATACAGAAATTTCATTAAAGAAATTATGAAAAAATTGTAAGTACGTAGCAAATTCTTTCTTTAATTCACCTGCTGGATAAACAAAAGACATTTCGTTCAAGAAATTATGACAAAATTCTAGGTAAATAACAAACTCTTTATTGTTTTTACGACTTAGATAAACGATGTAGAAATTTAATTCAATAAATTATGAAAAAATTCTCAGTAAGTAACAATTTCTTTCTGAAGTCACCTCTTGGATACACAATGCAGAAACTTCATTTAAGAAACTATGAAAAAATTGTAAGTAAGTAAGTAACAAATTCTTTCTTGAAGTCACCTCTTGGATACACAATGCAGAAATTTCATAAAAGAAATTATGAAAAAATTGTAAGTAAGTAGCAAATTCTTTCTTGAATTCACCTGCTGGATAAACAAAAAGATATTTTGTTCAAGAAATTTTGAAAAAATTCTAAGTAAATAACAAACTCTTCATTGTTTTCACAACTTAGATACACGATGTAGAACTTTAATTCAAGAAATTATGAAAAAATTCTCAGTAAGTAACAATTTCTTTCTTGAAGTCAACTCTTTGATACACAATACGGAAATTTCATTCAAGAAATTATGAAAATATTTGTAAGTAAGTAACAAACTCAATATTGTTTTCACCTCTTTGATATACAATACGAAATTTCATTCAATAAATTATGAAAATTTGTAAGTAAGTAACAAACTCTTTGAAGTCACCTCTTGGATACACAACACAGAAATTTCATAAGAGAAATTATGAAAAAATTGTAAGTAAGTAGCAAATTCTTTCTTGAATTCACCTGCTGGATAAACAAAAAGACATTTCGTTCAAGAAATTATGACAAAATTCTAAGTAAGTAACAAACTCTTTATTGTTTTCACCACTTAGATACACGATGTAGAAATGTAATTCAAGAAATTATGAAAAATTCTCAGTAAGTAACAATTTCTTTCTTGAAGTCAACTCTTGGATACACAATACGGAAATTTCATTCAAGAAATTATGAAAATATTTGTAAGTAGTAACAAACTCTTTATTGATTTCATCTCTTGGATATACAGTCCAGATACTTCATTCAATAAATTATGAAAAAATCGCAAGTAATTAACAAACTCTTTATTGTTTTCACCTCTTGGATATACAATACAGAAATTTCATTCAATAGATTATGAAAATTTGTAAGCAAGTAACAAACTCTTCCCTCAAGTCACCTCTTGGATACACAATGCAGAAACTTCATTTAAGAAAGTATGAAAAAATTATAAGTAAGTAAGTAACAAATTCTTTCTTGAATTTGCCTCTTGGATAAACAAAAAAAAGTCATTTCATTCAAGAAATTATGACAAAATTCTAAATAAGTAACAAACCCTTTCTTGAATTCGCCATTGGGTTGCACAATACAGAAATTTAATTCAGGAAACTATGAAAAACATTGCACACAAACTCTTTCTCAAACTCGCTTCCTGGACAGACAATACAGCAATTTCACTCAAAAAATTATGAAAAAATTGTAAGTAAGTACCAAACTGTTTCTTGAATTCTCCTCCTGGATGCACAATACAGATATTTCATTCAAGAAATTATAAAAAAATTTTAAGTAAGTAACAAACTCTTTCTTGAATACACCTCTTGGATACCCAATACGTAAATTTCATTTAAGAAATTATGAGAAAATTCTAAGTTAGTAACAATCTCTTTCTTGAAGTCCCCTCTTGGATACGCAATACGATACGGAAATTTCATTCAAGAAATTATGAGAAAATTCCAGGTAAGTAACAATATCTTTCTTGTAGTCCCCTCTTGGATACACAAAACGTATATTTTATTCAATAAATTATAAAAAAAGGAAAGTAAGTAATAAACGCTTTATTGATTCCACCTCTTGGATAAAAAAAAGACATTTCATTCAAGAAATTATGACAAAATTCTAAGTAAGTAAAAAACTCATTCTTGAATTTGCCGTTTGCATGCACAATACAGAAATTTCATTCTATGGGACCTCTACACGTGATTAAATACGTTTTGAAACTACATGCTATTAGCTTGCCTTTCCTTGGTACCTTTCCAAACGAGCGGGGATTCCCCACTGGTTCCTACACATTGAAAAAAAGTGAGCAGTACGAAAACTCCACGTTTTCAACCAGACTGGTTTTTTAGACAACACCCATTTTTTTAGGGGTCAATCAGAGACAGCGGAGATTGCTCAATATACGATAACTTGATTGGTGATTGGTTACACACCGCGACGGCGCATACATAGTGAGAGAGACATGCAAAGTCGACACAGCTTTATTTCATTTTTTAAGGTTAATTTAGACGAGGTTACGTGCGCGCACGTAATCGACAATCACCAATCAAGTTATCGTATATTGAGTAATCTCCGCTGTCTCTGATTGACCCCTAAAAAAATAGGTGTTGTCTAAAAAACCAGTCCAGTTGAAAACGTGGAGTTTTCGTACTGCTCACTTTCTTGCAATGTTTAGGAACCATTGGGGAATCCCCGCTCATTTGGAAAGGTACCAAGGAAAGGCAAGCAAATAGCATGTAGTTTCAAAACGTGTTTAATCACGTGTAGAGGTCCCATAGAATGAAATTTCTGTATTGTGCATGCAAACGGTGAATTCAAGAATGAGTTTTTTACTTACTTAGAATTTTGTCATAATTTCTTGAATGAAATGTCTTTTTTGTATCCAAGAGGTGAAATCAATAAAGAGATTGTTACTTACTTTCCTTTTTTTATAATTTCTTGAATAAAATATCCGTATTGTGTATCCAAGAGAGGACTTCAAGAAAGAGATTGTTACTTACCTGGAATTTTCTCATAATTTCTTGAATGAAATTTCCGTATCTGATTGCGTATCCAAGAGGGGACTTTAAGAAAGAGATTGTTACTTACTTAGAAGTTTCTCATAATTTCTTGAATGAAATTTCCGTATTGGGTATCCAAGAGGTGTATTCAAGAAAGAGTTTGTTTATTACTTACAATTGTTTTTATAATTTCTTGAATGAAATATCTGTATTGTGCATCCAGGAGGAGAATTCAAGAAACAGTTTGCTACTTACTTGCGATTTTTTCATAATTTCTTGAGTGAAATTGCTGTATTGTCTGTCCAGGAAGCGAGTTCGAGAAAGAGTTTGTTTGCAATGTTTTTCAGAATTTCCTGAATTAAATTTTTGTATTGTGCAATCCAATGACAAATTCAAGAAAGGGTTTGTTACTTATTTAGAATTTTGTCATAATTTCTTGAATGAAATGACTTTTTTTTTGTTTATCCAAGAGGCGAATTCAAGAATGAATTTGTTACTTACTTACTTACAATTTTTTCATACTTTCGTCAATGAAGTTTATGCATTGTGTATTCAAGAGGTGACTTCACGAAAAAGTTTGTTACTTGCTTACAAATTTTCATAATCTATTGAATGAAATATCCGCATTGTATATCCAAGAAGTGAAAACAATAAAGAGTATGTTACTTACTGGCGATTTTTTCATAATTTATTGAATGAAGTATCTGTACTGTATATCCAAGAGGTGAATTCAAGAAAGAATTTGCTACTTACTTACAATTTTTTCATAATTTCTTTAATGAAATTTCCGTATTGTGTATCCAAGAGTTGACTTCAAGAAAGAAATTGTTACTTACTGAGAAATTTTTCATAATTTCTTGAATTAAATTTCTACATCGTGTTTCTAATTCGTGAAAACAATAAAGAGTTTGTTACTTACTTAGAATTTCGTCATAATTTCTTGAACGAAATGTCTTTTTGTTTATCCAGCAGGTGAATTCAAGAAAGAATTTGCTACTTACTTACAATTTTTTCATAATTTCTTCTATGAAATTTCTGTATTGTGTATCCAAGAGGTGACTTCAAAGAGTTTGTTACTTGCTTACAAATTTTCATAATTTATTGAATGAAATTTCCGTATTGTATATCCAACAATTAATTGATTGGAGGATTTTGTATTTGAATTTTTTTTTAATTATTAACGCAAGATCGTAACGCAAAGTGAAAGTTTGAAGTTAAAAAGTCGAATCATCCTGAAAGAAAAAAAAACAGGAAACAGAAAAAAACACCGACTTTCTCTATTAACGGGAAAGCATTTTGAGGGTGGTACCAGTAGCAAGCTTGTACAAGATTTGACGGGGAGAAGGATGGGGACAAGGAGACTTACGCCTGAGGCATGAATATACACTACAGTTTGACGTGCACATTGTAAAAAGCGATCAATCATTTTATACCTATAAAGTGGCCAAAAACGTTTTGAAACTATAGTCGAGATTGTATAAGATAATCAGACTGGTTTTTTGCTATTGATATCAATTACACAAGGAATTTCACAAGAATAGAAACTACAGTTTCACGTGCACATTTTAAAAAGCTGACAAACCTATAAAGTGGTCAAACATGTTTTGAGAGTATAGTCGAGATTGTATAACACAACCAGAGTGGTTTTTGAGGCAACACCCATTTTTAGGGCCAAGCAGAGCCAGCGGAGGTTATTCTATATACGATAACTTGATTGGTGATTGGATTTGAATAAAAGGAGTGATTTTCATTGCAATTCATATTAGCAAGAGAATTGAATTCAGAGAGAATAGTTTATTTGAGAGGATTTTATTAGAGAAAATGAGTGGTGCATTTACATTATTGAAGATTGATAGTGGACCCAGCAGCAGCAAAGATATACGAGTACAAAATATGGCTGTGGAAATAACTGGAGGCTGTAGACTATGCCTTGAATGGGACGATATGTATGCTAGATACGTGATATCATTAAGCAAATTTAAGCTGGAGGAGCAATTATGTTTTGCTGCGAAGCTGAATATTGTGCATATAAATAGACTTCAGGCAGCATTAGATGTACTAGTGAAATATATTGATGAGAACAAAATGCATCAGTGAATATTATTGTTGTAATTATGCTCAATAAAATTGTTTCTAAATCAAAGGTATTTTTCTTTCAATAGTAGATTAGCGTATATTTTTTAGAGTAGAAAAAAAATCTGGTTAGTCTGAAGTTGGTTGTGAGAGTGTTATGACTCTAAAAAATGGATAGATTTGAGAATGAGTGAATCATGGGGAATCTAGTGCTTATGGAAAAACGTTTTATTCTAGATGATGATTTTCTAGAGCTGTCTATTCCAAGGAAGATACTTTCTCAGGGAATGCTTGTCGATATAATAAAAACTTATTCTCCATCATTAGACTATTGCATGAAGCTTTTACGTTGTGGTCCAAATGCATTTACACAATTTATTGATACATTAATCACGACACGGCAAAATGATATTGTGGATATGCTTTTAAACACTAGTTTAGAAATTTAGGACTTATTTTCATGACAAAGATGGTGTTCAAGGATGATTTACTCCTCTCTCTCTCTTTCTCTCTCTATCCCACTCAATTTGTTGTTGTTGCTAGCTCAGCTTCATTGTGGCAGTGAGAGTGTCAACACATGAAAAAAAAGTTCCAAACATGTCCACTATGTATGTACACACTGGGGAGCTGGTCATCATGTGAGAATTGCACAATGATTGATGAGTATTATGAAAAGTGTAGATTATGCAACACGTGTAAATTGCATAGAGGATATGCTGTGCAAATTAAAGGTTGTAATTCCTGTCTTGAAGAGGTGTGTGACTCTCATCCTAGACGGCACCTATGCTCCAATTGCCACTATGATAAATGTAATCAATGGGAGAATACATATCCCGGTATGACTGGAAAGAATCCTAAGCGTGATTTTACTTTATTGCTACGAGATTAGTATCGTCTTGGTTTTAGATTGTTCCAGGTGGAGGAGCAGGGACAGCGATTCAACTGTCGGAACAACAAAAAAATATAGTTTCTACGTCATCGTTGTGAAGATAATGGGTGTTATGATTATAAGTCCACTGATTTTTATTTGGCTGTGACGGAATGTGATTCGCCACTTGAGAAAACTGTTTGTGATATTGCTTCAAATAAGCAAATTGAAATATGTGAATTCTAAGGAATGAATGAGAATAGTATCATTGACTATACAAAAAGATGTGACAAGAGTGAAGTTACACTCTATTGTAGAAAATTCGAGCCTGACATTACAGTACATCAGGATCAGTATACTGTGAATTCGGATGATCTATCTGCATTAGTTGTTGTCGACAAATACCTATACCTAGTAGAAGATGAAATCTAAAGAGTAGAAAAGTCGTTTTTATCATGTATATACATTTTTTTCATTTATTAATAAACAATTTCACATATGTTTTTAGGACATTTTATTCGTAGGGCACTAAAATCAATATTAAACACGCATGTAAGTATATTTTCCACTAGAAAGTCGTTCACTCTGAGGTAAGTCAACGTAGATGTCAAGAAACTGCTTGTAGGTATAGCCACGACATCTGAACATGAAAAAGAGTAGTGCATGAAAGCCACATGTCTTAGTCCTGTACTCTTCGTTGATTTTGAATAATAGTTGTCCAACTGCTTTCAATAAAGTTGCTGATGTATGGAGTGTAGAATTTATACGATAGGCCAAGAGGATCAAAAAATTCAATATTCTTCGCTGTTTGAAAGATGCAAAGCCAATGGCCTGTGTTCAAAGTCGATGGACTGCTATTAACAATGATTAGGGTATTGTTAACAATTGGAATTTTTCAATGAAGTCCGATGGTATGCAATAGGACTTGTACTGGGACATGTATCGATCCATACTAAATACGTTAATTATTTGGTTTGTGTTCATGGTGCTAGGTCTAGTAGAACACTGCCGTCGGGTGTGATTTCCCAATAGGTTTCAAATTGACTCAATGATATTAGCGTGATACTCTCAGTCAAAGCATCAGCAAATGTACACTCTAAACGTACATTCCCTGTTCGTACTATGCTCATATCTTGGGTCCCCGACAAGTCCAAAAGTATTACGCCATGATTTTTTGAAAACATTGAATCGGTTATTCCATTTTCAAATAGTTGGGAGTCATGATCTAGGGATTGCATGTTCAACTCGTACAGAGTTCAATAGGATTTTTTGTCAAATGATAGAGAGTACAGTGGAATACCATTCACTTTGCACACAAGGCTAAAAAGAACAAATAAATTAAAATCATGGGAGGATTCAGTCCAGATTCCAACGGCACTGCAACTTTTCACAAAGACCAATGCCAATTTTGATGGGCTTTCTCCATTGATAAATGATGAATCGCTATAGTTACGAGAGCCGGTGGCAATGTGACATTGATTGGTGATCGTATGGGGGACAAGAAGTTTAAAGTTGTTGCCATTGGCTCTTAGCTTTTCCACTGCCAAAACAACAGAGCTCATAACCTGTTGTTTTCAAACGTGGAGAATTGCTGATGTGATAATGACATTTGCATCGTCTCAGATCTGATAATCTGATAATCAGAAAAGATCCGATAATCAGATAATCAGATCGATAATCTGAGAGACATTTGTCACTCATATTATCATTGAGAATAATTATTTCAGTGTCAACAGGTGAGGTAATGTAAATCCTATCGTGTTCCAATGAATAATTAAAATAGAATGTACCATTTCTACGATATGAGATTTTTCAATTGATTTTACGACACAAATCTGTCATATTATCGTATTCAATATATTTCAATTTGACATGTGGATATTCGTTAGATTTAAGTGCTTCAACCCATTCATAGTCGACAAAGAGTGACCAATCGAAAAATATAAATTTTATATCATACAAACGATCCTTTCTCGGGATGTCATAGGTATTTTTGAGAAAACAATCGACAAGAGCCACTTCATACGCACCGTCAAATTTGATGGCGGGTGAGAATTTCGTCCAAAAATCACTTGTCTTATTCAAGTCGTTGTAGAGAGGATCAGAAACGTTGGACATAAATGTTACATAGAAATCATTGGGCATTGTCAATATCTTCAACACCGATCCAAGAATCAAAATCAGAGTAGTATCCTAGCCACCGAACAAATAACTGTTTCTTACCCCTGCAAGTACGAGTCTTTAATATCTTTTCAATTTGATAGATTTCACTATCATTTTTAACTTTTTGTAGTTCATAGTCATAAAAGCCGTCGAGAATCTCTTCATTTTTGGTATCAAGTAGATGATGAGCTATAGGTTTGATGTCTAGAATTTTCGACACCTTAAAAAGTTATATTCCCCATAAGTAATGACTCAGTTCGAAAGCACAACTTGTCCTATTAATCCTGGCAGTATCAGCAACCGTGACTTTATTTTTCATCTTGACAGTCGTTTCATTGGAATATTGATTAAGAAAGGTGCCAATTGTATCATTATCAGTATGATGAACTTCCGTTTGGGATGAGTTGGACAATGATCGATGAGGTCGTTAATTATAAATCAACACGATTGTATCTAAATCCTGAATAAAAGCAGATGTATTTTTCAATGTGCAATATCTTGAAATAAAAAGTCGAAAAGTTCTTATCGATCGTTAGGCCAATGCAGCCTTTATGGGACTATAACCATGATAGAACAATGTGCTATATTTCACTAGTACTGCTGCAACACTGGTATGTACACATTCACTGCCGCAATCCTTTTGAATTTTTTTATACTAATACTCTCCAAGCATACTTTCTGCATCTTTTGCAACATGAGTATATCTCTTTGATCGCACTCAACATGCATATACATAGTGACTATAAACACCGATTGTAAGTAGAATATACTTGCATGGCGTATTGTGACGTCGTTGAACCTCATCTAGAGAAAGGAGATCTGCTTGCATTATATGCTATGGGTAAAAGGCTTTAGTTTTTCGATTTTGATTAGCACGATGTCTATAATTTCTATGCAGAGTGTAACTTGATTCATTTTGTAGATAGTCTTGTGCACTTTTAGTGTGAACACCAGTGACCTTGGAAAGAGTGGCGGGGGAACTTAAACTTCCCGCTTCACCAATATTTTCATAAACACGTTTCAGAACTTCAACCATTTTGAACGTAAACACGTAGTGCAACGTCCGCTACCCTTTCGTATACTTGTTGTGGTAGGTGATTGGGGTGATGGTGACATGATACGTTTTCGCTTTTTTCTAGCTATCAATGGTATGCTCCTCCTCGCCACCATATTCAAGTTTCCACTAGGTGTGCTAGTATTTTTGAAGATTGATTTTAAATCTTTTTCTTCTTCTTCTTCCTTTTCGTATTTTAATGGTGTTGTTGATGACAAGGGTGCATGTTCATTTAATTTTTTTAGAATTTGTCTATTGCTATTAAAGCTTTTGGAGAAGCTTAATGTATTTAGAAAGTTGTATAGATGAGCGTCAAATGATAGTAGTCCTTTACGATTAGTAACCATATCAGAGATTAAATCAAGTAGATTATAGCTCTTGCCCTGAATTATAATCCCTTTCTCATTGCCATCAACTTGAATATGATCTTGACCACTTTCCATGAGATAAGTTAGGAGTCGTTTACTTTGTTAACGATATGAGTGGGGCATTAGATTTCCAATTTTCGACACAATCGAATCCAATTCCTCGTTTGGTTCAATAATGCTGAAAACATCAAGTCCCTGTATGAATTGTATCTGCACCAATCCCGCCGTGCCAATTGATTTTATTTTATCGGATGACTCCTGCAAAATACTGTAACAATAGTAGATTTTTTCGGCTTTTCCACAAACATTTTATAACAACTTTTAATTATTTTAGTTAAGAGTGTTGTTTTGCCTGACATTGACGGCCCAGACAGAAACGATCTGAATGGTGTTTTAAATTGATACATGTTCCCTTCAACAGTTCACCTAGACAACTAACTGTAGACAATAGTTGTCTAATGAATAAATAATTTCCCTACTACTTCTACTACTACTACTCCGTTCAAGAATAATGTGAAGACGAATAAAGAATCATATTTTCTTTTATTATACGCATAAAAAACAGCACTTTCCAAATACTACATTGAACACATGAAAGCACATTAAACATGAAAATAAATACACTTTTTTTAAATTTATTTATAATAAAAAATACAACAATTACATAAGCACTAGAGAAAAAAAATCACTTTAATAAATACACTTTTTTTTATTTATTTAAAAAAAATACAACATTTATTAGAATACACACACACACACACAAACTTAAAATAATATCGCACACTTTTATTTACAGCATTTTAAATTTGAAATGGGGTCCCTCCAGGGGCGGCCGCTACGGCTGCCGGGAAGCGCCGCGAGCCGGGAAGCGGGGCCCGCTCTAGCGGGCTGGGACGGGGCCCGCTTTGGCGGGCCGGGCCGGGAGGGGGGCATTAAATAGAGGGAATTTCTATCCCTTGCACACAAATTGAGAATTGTTTGATAAAAAAAAAATTTAAAAACATCCATTACCCACAAAAAACCTCCCATCCACTTTGTACTTTTTTTAATGCATTTAAGTTAATTTTTGTAGACCGAGTTGTTTTCTGTAATTTATACACTAAAAACGATTTGAAATTAAATAATGAACGTGTGGTAGTACCTTCACACTATCCTCAAGTACATAGATTTTGTCTGATATGGCCGACATGGCATTTTTCTCTACTCTAACTGTGTAGTTTTTAAATTGTAAAGAGCGAATCGCCATGACTTTCGCTCTTAGGACTAAACTACGTTCCACACAGTTTCTATACTCACTCACGTCGAAATTAGTTTTTACACAGTGTGTAGGTACCCCCTTGCAAACTTGTTTGATATCCTTGTTGTGCGTTTCCACACAGTATACCTTCAGACCCAGGAAACACACCACTGGATATCAGATCACTACCCGTTTCAGATTTTAACATTAACAATTGATTTGGGGCCTGGCGTTTCAATAGCTCTGGATAGCAGGATTCATCCCAATTAGCGTAGTCCTTTCGTGGGCTAATGTACTCGCCATTTTCTAAATCATTCAATAGACTTTCAGTTTTGACTTTTAACAGGAGTGAATCAGTGTCCCCGTAATACACTTGAACTTGTCCCTCAATCGGCCACTGTACCTTGCATACATTAAAATAAAATGACAACATTAGTTTCTTAGATATTTCAGTTACTGCACTCCCACCTGCAATATTTTTATTTAAAACAATGTTTCTTTTCTTGTGGTGTAGGAGCACCATATCAGAGTCTATGATTGTGAACGATGTGAAGTTTGGATCCGCAATGATTCGAGCACAATCTTTGGGATTGGTTACAATATCATATCGACTTCTGTTACGTACGCTTTCGCACATTTTACGGAAAGCTGGGTTCAAAATGGGTTTATATGCTTATTTTTCAACTTTCGTTTTTGCTTTTGAACGCTTACTGACAAAGGTGTCAATAAACGTTTTCATGTAAGGCTTTTGATCAAATTGGAGGGCTCTATGAATCTTTGTGACTTTGAAACCATTGGACACTATCCATTTCAATAGCACGTGATGAACAACGATATTATGCTTCGGGTTGAAGTCGGCAATTAGTTTTTGTTTTGAAGGTATCCAGTGCATACTCCCATCCTCTACTAAAGATAAATTGTAGGGGCTCAGAGATTCCGGACCCACCGGTCTATTTATGCACGGAAAAACAAAGTCTTTTACCGAGTCTTGGATTTCCATGGGTATTTCACCGTCAATTTCAAAAAACCATCCCTGTGCCCCATTCTCCTCAACACTAGTAATGTCGGGGAAATTCGAAGCACACGGATTGTCAAGCCATTTATAATTGCCACACGGGCAAACAGTAGTTAGACATTGCCGATGGGTAAAGAGAATTCATATCCAAAAAAACTGCGTCCGACTTTTCATCGGTGTGCTGTCTGCTCGGATCAGTTTTCATGATACGGTCCCCGTGAAAAACATACCCACTGCTCATTGATCTCTCTACAAACAGATGCTGATCCACATCGGCGATCAGACCTATTTGTTCTTTGCTGATTTTAAGTATAAAGTCCATCACCAGATGAGGAGTGGAAAAATAATAACCTAAATCCAACCCAAATTCCCCATTGATTTTATCCGTATTTTTGCACACAATGTCCAGAAGAGTGAGTACGTCACTGGCCAAGTATAGTTTACAATAATACCACCCATTTTTACATCTGCCCTTTGCCCAAACCCTCTTAGCAAATTCGCAGTCCCTAGTGGTGCACTCACTCTCAGTAAGAGAATTGTAAAAACTTCAATGGGCGGTAATGACACCTCATATAGCCTCGAGCCAGAGTTGTAATAATCATATGGATATATACCCTTACATCTTAATAAATCATACATTTCATCATCGGGGAAGCGCTGTTTGAGGACGGGGAAGCTATCAAAATTGTCACTTTTCTGTACCTGAGTCAATTGAATTAAGGACTTGGGGAAGAAACTGAAAGAGTCTAAAAAACGGATTTTATTCAGGCACGTGTTACCCTTGTCTACTGTTTTCCACATGAATTTTAGCAGCAGTAGCTTCTCCGATGATTTGGATATGATATTATATGAAAAAGAACCATCTATTCATGCTTCATCTACAACTCCACCCTTGGCGATGCGGGCCAACACCGGTAGAACAAACTTTATGTCGTAATTGGAATTGTGTATAAAAACAGATACGAAATATTGCTGTCTAACGTTTAAATTGCACGACTGATGTGCTACCCCTCTAAAGTTACTCCACCCCCCCCCCCGATGTAATTTCCTGCCACAAATAATCATGGTCGATCACCTTCCTCCTCCCCCATTCCCAACACCATCATCAAATTCCCCCTTGCAAACCCAACATAATTTACGATTTTTAATGGCCAATCTGTCATCTGGTGATAGGAGCATAGGATAGTTTGTGTAACGAAGGTGCGAAATTGCACCGTTCACTGTTTTCATTAGACTGACCAATGCTAAGCGCATGCAGTCTTCACCGTCACCCAACATCTCAACTACAACCAGACCTTGCTTGGTATTATTGGAATCTTGTTGCATGTGAGCGTAAGAGACCCCCTATGGCTTCATGTATTTTAAAACGATTTAGATTTGACGAATCGTACACGTCTGTGAGTTTCTCTTCGCAGTCCAAGGCGATCTTATTGCTCTGTAGGAGCGCGTTTTGGAAATTCTTAAATTATAAGATCGCTCTATCTCTGCTTACCGTCTCCACAGCCTGGTATCCATGACGTTTACAGTGTTTCATGTGATGCTTTAACTTTAAATCAGAGCGAAATCTTGAGAGGCATGTTGGACAGTAATAACATACATTCCCCTTTTTACCCTCCCCCAAAACCCTACCAATATCGGTAATTGGATTAAAATGTCCAATTGAATCAGGCTCTGTGGGTGGGGTGTATAGAAGCCACACCCAATGTTCCACTGATTCAATTGAAGAAGCCCTCACTGGAAATTATACGCCCTTCTTATCGGAACGCTGGCCCTCCTCAAATTTGGTTTCTTACTGTAACGTCTTTAAATGTGAATTAGCCCGCTCGAAAATATCTATTCCTTTTAGTGTCACGGGAAATTGAGCATTTAAACAATTAAAATCTACTATGGGGAACTTTGAACCCTCCTTACCATTAACTGCCATTTCATCCAACTTTTTCTTAGATGCATTATCGAGCAGAAGTCTGTATGCGGCAATTAAAAATGCATACTTGAAACACTTTAGCCTCGTATCGAAACAGACTCGTTGTATCCCCCTACATCCCTCTAAATCTGAATGATATTTTAAAACTATAGCCCTATCCCTATGCCCACCTCTTAAAATAAAATCCTTTTTAAATCTAAAAATATTAACGTTTAAACTTTCAATAAATAAAACCACCGACCCACTACCCCCATCGTTATAATTTTCTTATTTAATTTGAATGCTATTAACCCAATTTAGAAAAACCTCCTCATAATTTAATAAATGCGGGCGAATTGCCAACATCTTTGTGCGCAAGTATGTCGAATACAGCTCGCTCGCATTTTCATTAAAAAAAATATTATTAGTGCTATTGATGCTTTTAATCTGATCCCCACAATCCACACCCCCATCTGTTGTTCAAGAATTCCTCGAATCTTATTAGTATATAAATGTGTAATGGCCAGGGGATCTGCTATTATATCCCATGACACTAGAGAGTTAAACGGGTCACCGAATTTGGCACTGTAGACCTTTGTGTGGTGCAAGGCAGAGTTGGAAAGAAAAAAATCTGGAAGTGGGGGTACTTGTTATGTTACCATAACATTATTATTACTACTACTACTAGTTGTATCATTAATCAGAATGGTGGGGGGTGACAGAGAATTGTCAATAGCACCACCCCCAGTCTGTTCAATTGCATTGGATGGAGGTGGCATGAAATTATCTAAGCTAGATAGTATGTCTTCCAGGGTGTTAGGGGATAGCTGATAAAGCAGCCTGTATTGTCCTGTGACGGAATTTCTTTATGAGGACCCGGTTCAGATGCACTAGTACTACTAATAACATCTAAATGCTCTCGCATAAATCTATCTGTCCATTCCGGGTCCTCCACCATTTCAATGTCACAAGTTAAATCATCTACGCTGGCCATGTCCACAAAACAATCATTTAGAAAACCCCTATGCCACTCAATATTGTCTAGAACTAGTGTAGGCTCATCTCTAAACTCCATTGGTGGTGCTAGGATGGGTTCAGGTCCACCAAAAATGGATGTTTCATGAACTGATGAAGATGGCGCTGCTAATTTATTAATCTATAGAAAAAAGGGTTTATTTTCTATGTGAAATATGCATTATTTTATAAAGTTAAAAAAAACTATGTTCATTTTTCACCCCATTTTCAAAACTTAATCCTCCCCCCTCCTAGCTTTATTTTAACTAAATACTTGCCTCCACCCCACACCCTCCTCAGAAAGTTCAGAAAGACGCAATAGTCTATTTATGCTGAAGCATTTCTAGTCGTATGTTTACCAGGATATTGAATAAGTACCATTTTTTTACACCTCCCTTAGAACTTAATCCTCAGGACTCCCTCTGGATTAATATTATAGCGAAAATAACATTTTAATATCTCTGACACACACACACACTCACTTTTACGGTGTTGAAAAAATGGCGAAAAGGCTAATTCATTAATCTATAGAAAAAAAGGTTTAATTTTCTATGTGAAATAACCACTATTTTATAAAGTTAAAAAAACTATGTTCATTTTTCACCCCATCCTTAAAACTCAATCCCCCTTCCAGCATTATTTTAACTAAATACTTGCCTCCACCCCACCCCATTCCCAGAAAGCTCAGAAAGACGCAATAGTCTATTTATGCTGAAGCTTTTCAAGTCAGATGTTTACCAGGATATTGAATAAGTACCATTTTTTTACGCCTCCCTCAGAACCTAATCCTCAGAACTCCCTCAGGATTAATATTATAGCGACAATAACATTTTAATACCTCTGACACACAAACACTTTTACGGTGTTGAAAAAATGGCGAAAAGACTAATTCATTAATCTGTAGAAAGAAGGTTTTATTTTATATGTGAAATAACCACTATTTTGTAAAGTTAAAAAGAACCTATTTTCATTTTGCACCCCATCCTCAAAACTCAATCCCCCCTCCTAGCATTATTTTAACTAAATACTTGCCTCCACCCAACCCCCTCCCCATAAAGTTCAGATAGACGCAATACCCTATTTATGCCGAAGCATTTCTAGTCGTATGTTTACCAGGATATTGAATAAGTACCATTTTTTACACCTCCCTCGGAACTTAATCCTCAGAACTCCCTCAGGATTAAAATTATAGCGAAAATAACATTTTAATATCTCTGACACACGCACACACTTTTACAGTGTTGAAAAAAATGGCGAAAAGACCAAAAAAAATTGGAAAGAAATAGGCTGATATTTCTAAAACCAGGTAGAAAGTAAAGGTGAAAATGCCTACATTTCCAAATTCAGACTCTAGTTGAGGGCCGGATGGTCCTGACAAAGCATGATTGGGGATAGATGGGACGGTGACATCCGTTTCTTGCATAGATGTGGTGGCGGCTGCTATGTCACTGGCTTGCGGGTTTGGAGCAGCGGGGTTCACCATCATGTGAGTAGCCATCCACTCTCTTTTCAGCTTTCCACCCGGCTGCATAGGGGCTCGTACGGGTGGGGCTTGGGCAAGCAGCGCTGGTCAGGAATGGATGTGGGTGGCTCCCGATGGGCCAGCTATCTCTAGTTGTTGCATTGGAGTAGCGCCACTAACCTTAGCTCTCTTTTGAGGGGAAGGGATGCATTCTTCAAAATTGTCCTTAAAAAGAAGAAAAAATTTAGTATGGAAAAACGATTCCCCTTTTTACAGAAGAAAAAATTAGTACCCCCCGCTGCATCAAATCCAATACAATCATTTAAAATATAGATCTAAAAATAGTCAGCCATAAATATGCTATAATTAAAAGCTAACCAAACACTAAACTTCAGTGTTGCGTGTCGGAATGAGCACGTTCGTTTTCTTGTCAAAGGGTATACGTGTCTGCAAAAAGAATCCTCCCTTACTTTTCATGCGAAGAAATAGTTTGTTTTTCACCTTACAACGAAGGTGTTAGAATTGATACATTGCTCCCCTTCTCCGCCTTATATTTTTATAAAAGCCTCTAAATCATCTGTAAAATCTATTTGCTTTCATCAAATACAATTGAAAATAGATTATCTCGTCTAATTTGGCCAAAAAACAATATATTTTTCAAAGTGTCTTGAATTACACAAATACATGTGCCATTAATCTATGCGATAACACAAGCGTGTACAGTCTGCCTCTAAAACCGTCCCCTTTTCTGTAACAGGATTATAAACACAGATGGTTTTATTTAAGACGATAAAGATAGCACATTTTAAAAGCATAAACGGGAAAATGACATTTTTTGAACGAAAGAACTATTTCTAATGAATTAATTAAACTGGCAAACAGAGGGGCGGGGGGATCAGAGGGGGTGTCGGTAATGGAAAAAAGAGCGTATTTTTCGTTTTCTAGCGTCTATAATCATCATATTGTAGAGTTTGTATTGTTGGGGAGAGGGCTATGCCCCCTGAAATTTGAATTTACTGGAGGGATGACTATGTAAGATTATTTTATATGAAAATAAATTAACAAAATTTACTAAACTGTACTTGCATTATAAATCGAAGTAGCCATAGCTTCAAAGACAATAATACTAAATGTATTATCCACGGTATGTTAAAACATTATGAAAGTTTAATCGTAATGCATGGCCATTATATACAAAATCTCAAGGACGAATGAAAATCACTCCTTTTTGTTTGAATCCAATTACCAATCAAGTTGTCGTATATGGAGCAACCTCCGCTGTCTCTGATTGACCCTAAAAATGGATATTGCCTCAAAAACCAGTCTGATTGTCTTATACAATCTCAACAATACTCTCAAAACATGTTTGACTACTTTATAGGTTTGCCAGCTTTTTACAATGTGCACGTGAAACTGTGTTGCACATTCTTGTGCAATTCCATGTGCAATTGATATCAATAGCAAAAAACCAGTCTGATTGTCTTATACAACATCGACGATACTCTCAAAACATGTTTGACCACTTTATAGGTTTGCCAACTTTTTAAAATGTCCACGTGAAACTGAAGTGTATATTCAAGCCTCAAGCTTAAGTTTCCTTGTCCCCGTCCATGTCCCCGTCAAATCTTATGCAAGCTTACTACTGGTACCTTGGAGTTTCCGGGGATCCTGCAGAAGACTGTAAAAAGGACAATCAGGCAGCTATGTAAATATGTAAATGAAACGTTGACATCAATGAATGAAACTTGATATTTATTTTATTTTCTTGTGGAGCGTATTTAAGAATACTGTGCTGTATAGCCTGTTTTTTGGCTTATAATAAATTATTACTGTTATTATTATTATTAGTATTATTATCAAATACTTGTCAATCAATAACAGATTTATTGAATAAGAGAGAAATAATGAAATTATCATTCTGTTTACACCCTTTAAATTTATCTAAATTTTTTATAAATGATGACTTTTCTAACCAAGGCCATAATTCTTATTCATTTATATATATATATATATATATATATATATATATATATATATATATATATATATATATATATATATATATATATATATATATATATATATATATATATATATATATATATATATATATATATATATATATATATGTGTGTGTGTGTGTGTGTGTTTCTGGATTAAAATTTTATATGAAAACATGTGGGGAATAAAATACTTTTCAAAACCATCCTGGAGTTAAGTTAAGACAACCACTGGATCTCTTTCCATAATCAACAATATTTTTATCTCTGTGCGTATTTGTACTTCATTTATGGCATTTTCTTTTACATTTTCTTGTATATCCTTATCCTTTCTTCCTTGTTCAGACTTTTCAAACGCCACATCGTTGTCTACGCTTGGAAGTGGAACTACACATGAGATTAGTTCTTTAGAAGAAATAATATTGGAAATCGTTTCATACTTTGAACTTTTTGAACTTTGTGGTATTGAATCTTTTATTAAACTGGTATCTATAATACGAACAATAACACTTGGAACTACAATTTAAGGCACTTTATCATTTTATACATAGCGTTCGACTCTACCATTTACGCATCTATGCTACTCCTTGCAGCAAAACGTGGAGTGAGCCCTTCATATATCAGAGCCCTTCGAGACATGTATTGTCGTCTTAAAGTTCACCTAATACTTCACACATTAGATAAAGTTGACGGCTCTCAAGTTTAAGCACCAGCCCCTAATGTTTTTGTCAATGTCGAAAAAGGTACCCATCAACGTGCTGTTTCTTCCCCTTCACTCTCCAATAACGGAATTCTTGATGCACATTCAGCTGTTCTCACATCATTCATCTTTGCCGGTTTTGATTTATCTCTCGTATGTTATGCAGACGACATTCTGAATTTGAGCCGCACTATCCAGCACATTAGCGAGATTTTCGCAATGCTACAATCTGAGTATGCAAAACTAGGTCTACAGTTCAGTACTGAAAAGTCCGAAGTTGCATTCTTCAACTGGAAGCACGCGGCTTCTTGGGATATTTCTCTCGGAAATATTAAGATTAAACCAGTAGATCATATCACCTACCTCAGTCTTCCCATTGGTTCGTCAATACTGCACACGCGACAACTATTAGTTGCTCACATTGGACGTAAAGTTGGGTTATCATATGCTTCTTTTGTAACTAATTAATTACGCTTCAACCACCGTCTTCTTTCGAAACTTTTTAACTCTGTCGCTCTACCATATTATCTGAACGTGTCGCCGTTTTGGAAATGGTCACAAATTCTGACAAGTCAAAATTTCGTTCTGTTTTCTTGCGGTTTCCAAAATATCTTTTACATTTTTGCTCTTGGACCCGCAATTCTTATCTAATTAGAAAATTCAGCATTGCTGACCCCATTATAGCCGTGAAAAAAGCAAATTCGTGCTTATAATTCCTGTTTAACGAATTTGAAACTTCCTTGGTCGTCAGTACTGGCCCAGTAGTTAAGATGTATTTGTTGTGTTTTTTTGTTGTTGTTTTTTTTTCAAGTGTTTGTTTTCGTGTTTAGTGCAATTGTTGCAATTTTTAAACTGATTGATGATTTATTATGTTTTCTTATGAGTCCAATTTAAGTGACGCTGGTTATTCTCAATTTTGGTGTCAATTTTTCTCTGATAATATGTTACCTATATTACTAATAATTTAATTGTTTATTAATTATCGGTTCTTTTAAGCATATTGCTTTAAGTAAAGATGTAAAGAAGGATCCGTAATTGAATAATTTCCTTGTATCTGATACCTATGTATATCAGAGTAAATGAATCATTTCTTGAGAGTGATCTGATTTTAAGACCAGCGGACCAAAGTGTCGTTTAATTGTTTTGCCGTTTACGCTAGTCGTTTACACGTGTCATGTTTACATTAGTTAATATGATTATATACCGTATATTTTTAATTAATTGATGATCATTTAGGTATTTTTTTTCCCAATTGTGGCTTGATGCAATGATGTTCGTATTGCTTATGTTTGTTCGGTATTTAGGAGCCAATAAAAAAGAAACATATTGCGTACCTGCAGTGCAGTGTATAATTGAGTTTTTCTTTCTCCTTTTTGTAATTTATTCAAAGAGCTTATTTAGATCCTAGCTCCAGCGTTTGTCACTAAAAAAACTACATGTATCTAAATTTATGTGTATTTCTTTCTTTTTTTCACTTATTGCTCCGTCTTTTCCTTTTTTGTATGATGGTTTTAATTTTATTTCAATTATCAAGTTATATACAAACTGCCATGAATTTTAAATGAATATGTGTGTACACTAGTGTTTTTTTTATACACTTGGCAGCCTTAATACAAACAGTAACTTTCTTTTTTTTTGCAAGAAAAATATCCATTAATTTATTGTTGATCCGTGTAAAACATAATATTTACTCCTTCCTTTCTGAATAGCTGAGTTTCATCCTGTAAATTTTGCATGATACTGACCAGAGGAACAATGTAAACAACAAGATTTATTTAAAAAAATTAATAGTTCAAAGTCACTTAGATTTACTATAGTATGTATTAAGAGATAAAACAATGATAATTTTAATTGTTTGGGAAAATATTTCAACTACATTAATTTGTAGTAAATTTTGCTTTTATAATTCAACATTTCAATTTTTCTCTTTTAACGGATAACTTTCAATTTCAAATCATAATTGCGTTTTCAACGGTTTATTTAACATTACCCGTCTTTGAATTTATTATGTATGCTCTTAATTCATTTTTTTGAACGCGCATGCTTTTCCAAAATTGCCACGAAACTTTTGAAATATTAGTTTACTTGCTAGATCAAAATTTGTGTTCCAGAACCCTTGATTTTGCTATTCCTCCTTAACTAGCGCAATGAAGCTCAAAAATATCTATAAAACTTTTCAAGTCTTCATTGGTTAGATAGCTAAGTATTTTTTCAGAACAAACATAAGGCAAATCAGTTAAGTTCTTAAAGAGATAATTAAAATTCCTGTTGGCTATTTCAAGCAGCTCATTCCTTTCCGCACCCATTCTGAAATGACTTTTTAGTATACTAGAATATTAAGGAAACTGCATATCATAGTTTGCTGTTTTTGAGAGCTCCACTACATTTTCATTCCTCATGCATGCTGCTAACGAGCTTTCTCCTTCTACCAGAATGTCATAAAATGAGACACCAGAGTTAACAATTTTCTCACTCTCCATGCTTTTTAGTTCTCTCAAACATCTTTCCTGAAATTCTCTTTCATCATCATCATTAAACTGAATATGCGATCTGCAATATAGCAGATTTTCCGATCCTACGTTTTTGGACCCAAATATAAATTTGCCGCTTTCAGTTTAATTATTTGGTAAACAATAGCTTCAATAATTTGATCCCCTGACCTTTCATCAAAATCCATTATAACTCCGATAAAGGAATCCTGTTCCGAACCGCCACCGCCACCACCAACCACCGAACCACCACCAATCAGAAACCGCCACCAACCCTTTCTCCAGTCAGCAATCTCATCAAGAGCAGTACAACCATATTTACTCATAATATTTATGTTAGATCCATATGCCAGAAGCGTTGTAGCAGCTCGTGTATGTCCTTAAGAATAAGCATAATTAAGTGTTGTTCTCCAATCTTTATCTGTAGAATTGACTCTGGCACCATTTTGTAGCATTAATTTCACAGCTTGTGCGCATCCTCTTTAAGTAGCTTCATGAAGTGGACTTGCACCATCATTTCTCGATACATTAATGTTAGCCCCATGCTTTAAAAGTAATTTTGTAATTTTAATGTTGGTTTTTCTGACTGCACAGTAAGGTGGAGTTTCACCCAATGAGTCTTTTGCATTAATCCTAGCACCTTTATCTACAATCATCTTAATAACTTCTAGGTTTTCGAGCATTTTAACAGCTTCCCAATGATCTTTAGAGCAAGAATAATGAAGTGCTGTTCTCCCATCTTTATCTTTACAGTTAACTCTCGCACCATTTTCTAGCAATACTTTCAGAATTTGTGTGTATCCTTCTAAAGCAGCTTTATGAAGTGGACTTGCACCATCATTCCTCGATGCATTAATGTTAGCCCCATGCTTTAAAAGTAATTTTGTAATTTCAATATTGTTGTTTCTTACTGCCCAGTAAAGTGGAGTTTTACCGCATGGGTCTTCTGCATCAACCATAGCACCTTCATCTAGAATCATTTTCGTAACTTTTATATCTCCACTATCCACTGCCAAATGAAGAAGCTTATTAGAATGCTTTCCGTTTCCACTGTTAACTTTACAGTTTCTACGTAAAAAAAATTCGGCTCAAGCCATTTTTCTATTGATCAAAGCTTAACTAATGCAAATGTATCCTCCTGAGTGATCTCCAAATCCTTCTGAACACTAGTCCATTCCAGGCGAGCATTTACATCCTCCATAAAGGCTGTCAATTATTCTTCTTTTTCCCCATTTTTCTTTGTCCTCCATCTTTCTTGTCCCCGATTTTGCTTTATGTTCCACGCCTTCTTCTTCTAAATTTTTTTCGCCTCTTTTGATTAGTAGTAGGTGATAATTATCACCACTTTTTTCAAAAGCAGGATGATGTAAAAATCTTTTCTCACCATTATCTTTCAGATTTGGCTTGGCCAAATTGTTGCTCAGTTTTTAACAAATGTTCAGTTTGATGTCTTCTTCTTCAATATCTCTTGATAAAAAGTTATTCAAGCTGGATGCACTTAAATCTCCATCAACTGGCATTTCTGTGTTCTTTTTTTTCTGCAAGCTGAAAGGATATAAAACATTATTTTCATATCTGAGCCATATATAGAGAAGATGACGTCATGACTTCTGTACTTTTGTGATGTACATGCCCTTCGAAATGATTTAAATTAAAATGACGTCATTTTATCTGCAATAACGGATTTCACCATTTTTATTACATCATAACAACCAGGGGCAAACCTGGAGGGGGGGGCGGGGGTAGATAACGGGGATATATCCCCCCCCCCCGCAATTTGGAAAATGTGTCCAGTAGAGTCGATGTTCTTATAGATCTTGAGTCATGCAAAAACATAATCTACACAGTAAATCCTTTCGTGATGTGGATGAAAAATGTATGATTTATTCATTTTGTAGAATAAAATTTAAAACAAAACTGTCATAAAAGGTAACAAAATTCATTATATAAAAGTCTACACCCCTGTTTGTTAATAGTTGGATGAAACCATTGTTTTTTTGTAGCCTTTTATATAGTAATCATGATGTAATGGCTTAATGATTTTAGTTCATGACCTCATGGCGTAATGATATTATTTCATGACGACTTCAGAAATAACAACATAATGTTGTGTTTTTCCATTCACGTCATAGTTCTAATAAATTTATTACTACATTCATTATTTATCTAGTAGGGTTTCTGACAAGGGGGTTCTAATGATGTACTTTTGTTTTGATCTGACTCTATTTTTAGGAGTTCTGGGTTTTTATATTTATTAGCATTGGACGTGATCGTCTCCTACTAGATTGCTAGCTACTGCTGCAACCCGGATTCACATATATAGTTAAGAGAGGAAGCGTGGCCGAGTGGTCCAAGGCGCTGGTGCTTGCCACCAGTCTCTTCGAAGACGCGGGTTCAAGTCTTACCGTGATTGAAATTCGGTCAACGTCTTCTCAAAGACATTGCATTTTGTCCCGCCTTACGGTTTTTAGAACGTAATAGTCAGGGACCCGCGATGAAGAAAAATTGCTAGAAATAGTTTCAAGTCTTCACCGAGCTGAAGAGGGCACCTATGGAATCCAGGGCAGGAACAAGGGCTGTAAACAAGTTTGTGGTGGCGCAGATTTCATTTTCATTGTCCTTGGCACTTCGAGTGCTCAACAATCCCGCCCCTTGCAGAGCACAAGAGGGATTATGCAAAAGAAAGAAAAGACAAAATATTCAAGTGCACTGCACACATCATGTGTGGGAAACTGGAAACAGGCGATGGACAATTGAAGGCAGAGTTTCTTATCACTTGCTTGCAAATTATTGTTGTACTCTTGAGACTATTCCAGTTTCAAAGTAATTCAAACCTCGACCTTATCACATAATCTGAGAAGACAATTCCCAGAATCCTGCTTTAAACCAAACTAAGCAAAACCGCTTTTGATAGGAAAAATAAATTAAGAAAGAACAGGCTTGGACCTCTAATGTTGGTACAATTTTTAGGGTTTGTATTTCAACACCATTGGGGAAAGAAGTGTCTCATTTTAAACGACATAGGAAGAGCAATTATTAACTTACAGGATGTTTGGGAAGAATCTGACCTCCTGGATAATTGGTTAAAGTGATAACTATTTAACCGCAGTTATTTGGCTATTATTGATTACTGTTGTGGTAGCCCTGATCATGGCTAAACGTCGATTTGACGCCCTTTTTTTCAAATATTACCAGAATTTTAAACGTTTTTAAAAATTATCTTTCTGTTTATGAATGAACAAGACCAATGCATTAGCTATGGCTCTGGAAGAGCTTTATCAGGCCTGAATTAACAGCTGCAACCTAGTAAAGAGTAGTTCACTGCCTATAGTAATTGAAAGTTTAAAAGCGCCTTTAAAAAAGCCATTTAATAGTAATTCTGGAATGAAAGCTATTATTTCGGTTCTTATTAATTGCGAATGTTCATGCAAAAACACATTTACAGAAATTTTGACAAGATCTTAAAACTGCTCAGAAATAGTCACACGTCAGAAATAAAAATGTATTATTGGAATAGTCAAAACACTTAAAATGGAAATTCTCATTCCCTAATCCTGAAAACCCAAGGAAATCCCCGAGTGTTTTTTACCTGCTGCTAAAATGATACTCGAAAATCGGAAAGAGAGCTGTTTAAGATGATGTCAAAACAATTATTCAACTTTATGTCAATTTTTGCATAAGGATAAATTTTCTAAGCTGAAGAAGTTGAGTTAATCTCAGAAAAACCTACCAGTAGCGAAAAAAGCGAAAACAAAAAAAGTGGTAAAACTAGATACTGGTTATAAGTTATTATAATAATAACTTTTTTTCTTTTTATCCTTAAAAAATAAGCTTCTTCTAATGGGACTTAATAGCAAAGATGATACTTGAAATGAAAAAAATTGTTTCTTCAACGTTTTTGTAATTAACTCGTGATAGACAAATAAAACTGAATGGCTGTTTTTAACAAAATAAACTTAGCCGTAATATTCCCCAATGTTTGTTAAACTCTGCAAAATTACCGAGAACAGAACCGACGCAAATAACGGATTAGGAGCAAAAAAGTCGGAAAGTCGTTGGAAGATCTAAGAAACTAAAGCAAGGTCAGTTTTAATAAAGCACTAGTTTTACACAATTCTACAAACCATCATTGTAGATTTTTGCTAGGCTACAAAAAATTAGAACACTATGAAAGGTCTTAGATATGTTTTGTGTATAGTGATTAGATATCAGTTGAAAAGAATTTTTTCTCATTTTAACCTACACAACGTAAAGCGCCTATTATACAACTTCACAAAAAAAAAATACATAGTGGACATAGGTGTGATGCTGAATGATCACCTGAATTCAGAAAATGAGCTTGATTCAGTTCAAAATGTGGAAAAAACAAGGGTCTAAAATCAGGGCCGGATTTAAAGCTTTGACACTCCTGGGCCCAAGCGTTGTTGCTGCTCCATTTTTGCATGATTTTTGGGGAAATCCTAAAAATTTGGGGAATTCCTGTGCTGTTTTAAGATCACTATTCCGTGAATAGGTAGCAAGGCACCGGAGTGAACCTGGCACTTTGACGATGGATCACATCAGTCCAGTTTTAGTTAAGAAATTAACTTAGAAAAACAAGGCTTTTTACTGAAAGTAAGGAGCGACATTAAAACGAACAGAAATTATTCCGTATATGAAAGGGGCTGTCCCCACCTCAACACCTCGGTCTTTGCACTAAAGTTTTTTATTCTTTTAAAAAATAAAGTTGTGAGAGAGTCAAACTTTAGCGTAAAGAGCGAGGCGTTGAGAGATATTGACTAGGGGGCGAACCCTTTCATATACATAATACTTTCTTTTCGTTTTAAGTTTTAATGTTGCTCCTTACTTTCAGTTGAAAAAAACTTGTTTTTTTATTTAATTTCTGATCGTTTTTTAAATAATGCTGGGAAATCAGGTGACCCCTTCATGAAAATATCCCTTCCTCCCAAGGAAATATCCTCCATTGAAAGATCCTCCCCCGTAACCCTTACTCCGACCCCGACCCCCCACTATAAAAAAAATCCTCCTGAAAATGCCTGTATACTTCCCAATAACCAATTCTATTTATAAACGATGAGCAAAGTTTATAACTTGCAGCCCTTCCCCCGGGAACTGTGGGGGATTAAGTAATCCTCAAAGACATATTAATTAAATTTTTGACTATGGTGAACAAAATGGCTATCGCAAAATTTTGATTGGGTGACTTTGGGGAAAAATGAGCGTGGGAGGGAGCCTAGTTGCCCTCCAATATTTTTGGTCACTTAAAAAGGGCACTAGAACTTTTAATTTACATTTGAATGAGCCCTCTCAAGATATTCAAGGACTAGTGGATCGATACGATCATCCTTGAAAAAATAAACAACAAACATATGAACACGCATCCGTGATCTTTCTTCTGTCAAAAAATACAAAATTCCACATTTTTGCAGATAGGACCTTGAAACAACTATAGTAGGGTTTTCTGATACACTGAATCTGATGGTGTGGTTTTCATTAAAGTTCTATGACTTTTAGAGGTTGCCCTTTTTTCGAAAATAAGGCATGAAAGAGGGCTAATGCTAAACTTGTTTAAAAGGGATTTTACGCACAAAAAAGCCTCTGCCTCCCCAGAATATGTAATCAATTGTCAGTTAAAACACACTCTCCCCTCCCTCGCTGGTTGCTCACATTCGTGTTAATCTTCTATGGTTGTGGTTGTAAGGGCTCGGTCTAAATACAGAACAATATATCGCCCCCCTTGACTTACTAGTTTATCGGAGAGGGAGGGGGGTATGACAAATTTTGAAGAAAAAAAAATCAGGGAGAAGACTTGATGTCAGGAATAATCATAACAAGGCTTTTTTTGACAGTTAGTAGCCATATGGCAAGATAGATTACTCCCTGAGTCTGTATTAAACGTCTTTGAAAGAAGGCTAATACTAAACCTGTTTAAAAGGGATTTTATGCACAAAAAAGCATCCCCCTCCCCCAGAAAATTAAATCAATTGTCAGTTAAAACACACTCTCCCCTCCCTCACTGGTTGCTCACATTCGTGTTAATCTTCTATGGTTGTGGTTGTACGGGTTCGGTCTAAATACAGAACGATATATCGCTATCCTCGACTTACAAGTTTATCGGAGGGGGGGGGAGATATGAAAAATTACGAATAAAAAAAAATCAGGGAGAAGAGTTGATGTCAGGAATAATGATCATAAGGCTTTCTTTGACAATTAGTAGCTATATGGCAAGATAGATTACTCCCTGAGTCTGTATTAAACGTCTTTGAAAGAAGGCTAATGCTAAACCTGTTCAAAAGGGATTTTATGCACAAAAAAGCATCCCCTCCTCCTGAAAACTTAATCAATTATCAGTTAAAACACACTCTCCCCGTCCCTCACTGGTTGCTCACATTCGTGTTAATCTTCTACCTTAAAGTTCCCGAGGTAGGAACCCCCTACCTTAAAGTCCTCCCCTTGGGTAGGAACCTCCTCTTAGTGCACTCGGGAAATCTATTTTATTAGGTACTTGGGATGATGGAAATAAATCATGACCTTAAACAGCCCATGGGGAAAGGTATTTCAGTTGTAAAATTTAACAACTGTTTACGTATAGTATTTTTTATTGGAAGCATGCATATTTAGGGGTGGGGGGGGGGGTTAAATTTAACAAGCAACCATGATATTTTTGTACCTTTAACATATAAATAAATTGCCTATTTTAGGCAATTTAATTATGACGACTGGTCATGGATATCATCATTTGCTTTAACACATAACAAAACAAAATGATTCCTGGACACAAATTATGGTAAATTTTTACCAAATCATATTATTGAGTTGGGAATAAAGAAAATACACCATTCGCTGCCTTTTTATGCTGATTACGAATATAATAATCATTTCTATTGGAAATGAATTTTACCCCCCTCCCTAACCTAACCTAACCCCCACCCCCCATATGTGGAAATATATATCCTGAATTGACATATATAGGAGGGGGGCTAATATTCCGATAGGAATGGTTGTTATATTCGTAATCAGCATAAAAAATGCATCGAATATTCATCGAATATATTCACTTTATTTGAAACTCAATAATATGATTTGGCAAAAATTTACCCAAATTATAGCTGAAAGCAAATTAATCACCAAGCGTCCTTGGCGCTGTCGTCTAGCGCACCGGTGCGGTTACCGTCTGATTAAAGCAGTAAAGTCCATTTGATAGGGTTGGATTTTTTTTTTTTTTTTTTTTTTTTTTTTTTTTTTTTTAGAGGAAAAAGGTAGATGATTTAAGGTAGAAGATTAACACGAATGTGAGAAAATTTATTTTAAATAATAAGTTTTGGTAAATTTTAAAAAATTTAAGTTATAGAAAATTTGCCTGAAAAGGAGAAAACACCCCTTTTAATAGCTAGTTAAGAGAACTAATAAAATAGAGAATAGCAATGGAATGAGTGATTGCTGGGAACATCAAAAGTATGTAAAGATGTGAAACATTATAGAAAGAAAATTGCAAGGAAAAAGAAAAGAAAGAAAATTGCAAGGAAAGTGCAATATGAATTCACCATAGAAATAGGATAATTTTATTGCAAGCTCTTTCAGTGAAATTTTTCATTGAAAGTCTCAAACTTGATCTAATGCTTCTCTACCTTAGTTTTGCCTTTGGATGGACGACAGGCTGTATATCAACAAGTGAAATGAATCATATTCATAGAATTCTGAAAAAGTTATGCCAGCTTTACCTCCCACAGAGACTATTTGCCTTTGCTTTAGTCTTATTAGCCAAGGCTCTTAAGTTTTTGGTCCCTTCCACCAGGTTTATTTTATCTCAGAAATCCTTTGCCTCTTAAGCAGTTATTTTAGTGGAAGTGCACCCATAGAAGGTTTTACTTAGTATTGCTGTACATTCATATAAAAGTACCATATACTCCATTATAGTTATTTCTGTTTGCAGTTATTACAAGGCTGGTTAAATCGCCAGCTATTTTGCCATTATTCTTCTTTTGTGAATTCAGCTATTAAAAAATTCAATGACTTTTTCAAATATGCTGTAGCTACAAAATGAGTTAGCAGAGTTTGTGCGGTCGTTTCTGTGAAAATTTCTACTTTTAATGCCAGCTCTATTAACTGGAGGCTTGTTTCATTTCTATTGTTTATTCAAGTTACAGGAGCTTTTCAGCAGATATTTTTTAAATTCACTGGTCTAAGCACAAAAATGGACAGTATCTCTATTGTGGAAGACTTGTTACTGAAGATTATCCTGCAGGAAGTTTATGTTTTTAGCTTGAACTGTTTAGCTGTGAAGTCAAAGGTGAATAGATAAATAGACAGATAAACACAGGCTTTTTTTGTATATATAGAAACGGGTAGGTCGAAAACAGGATCATTCGCATTGTGGCATGTTTGAAACAGGTATGGTGCGGCCTGGCCGCTTAAAAACAAAATTGAATTCTTGTCGAAAAGGGGCATGTTTAAGAGCTGACGTCACAAGACTTGTTTTGTCTCTTAAACTACTACGAAGGTGATGACATGCCAATTATAAATACAAAAAAAACTCTATGGAAATGCGGCATGTTTAGGCACTATGTCAAAAAACTGGTTTCTGTCACAAAACTTGAATGTCTCTTCTTTTGGCTTTTGACAAGGATACAAAGACATATCCATCGTATATATGGGTCTGCTAATTACGAGTCATGGAATTTGTACTTTGAATAGAAGATTGCATATGAGACGCGAATCTCTTATTTTTAAGTCGTATTCTGAAGTCTAATTTTGGATGTGTCAAACGTTCACAGGTCTAGATAAATATTTGCAGGTACTGCAGATTATCCCATATACAGGTTTTAATGTGTCCTTCGCAGTGAAAATCAGTGACCGGTAGCACTAATTTATGAAAATTGGGGTGGGGGATATTTTCCGCTGTTAGTGTTGCTCCAATAAACTACCAAAACAGGTTGTTTCAATAAGAATTCTTGCAAACGGTATTTTTATTAATCTAGAGGGTGGGTTAAAAAGTAGTTCTTAATTCAAATTTGAATAAACTTGCCCTGAAAATCAGGAATTAGCAAACTTTCACATGTCATGCACTATTAACTGGTAAATTTGATTCAGGAGGCCCTTTTTAAGACTTTGGAAAAAAGGTTTAACTTTTGCGTTAAGAGCAGGGTATTGAGGAGGAGGCACCGCAGAAATATATTAATTTCTGTAGTTTTATTTTAAGTTTTAGTGCTGCTCCTTGTTTTCAGTTGAAAAAATTGTTTTTCTCAAAATTTAATTTCTGATCGTTTTTCGAATAATAATGGGACACACACCTCCCCATTCATGGCAATTTCCTCAAGGAAAACTCCCTCAAGGAAAGTTCCCACAGGCAAGATAGTACCCCCATAAATTTTACCTCTTAAAAGTTCATGCTCACTGCAAATTCCCATCCCCCCCCCCCATAAAAAAAAAATCTTGTTCACTATTCTGGACGAAAAACTCTTCTGAGCATAATCTAACTCGAAAAATACTTGTCTTTATATTTATTTATGATCGTTTTTTTAATTCATACCAAAAATCACCTCTATGTTGAAAATTTTTCAAAGGTACTTCCCCTCCAACAGGAAGTTTCTTGTGTGGAAAATTTTACAGCAGAGAATTATAACTGATGATAGTTCTTCATGGATTATTTCTCATGAGGCAAATGAGTAAATTTTGCTTATGAAAGTAGAGATGACCCTAAAGCTCCGATCCCTCACCCGTGCTGCCACCTACAACTTTTTTTACATAATTTATGCATGTTTTTATGGTTTTTGTCAGTGAGAATTTGAAAAACAGGAATTTTGTCACATTTATGGATGGTTTTATGGACTTTGTCAGTGAGAATGAAAAAAACAGGAATTTTGTCACATTTATGTCTGTTTTCATGGATGGTTGTGTGTGTTGGTCAATTTATTTGATGTTTTTATGGATTTTGTCAGTGAGAATGGAAAAACAGGAACTTTTTCACTCCCTTCTTGTTGTTGTTCGATGCAGATGTTATGAGTTTCCGGGAAACAGTTAATGACACTTCATTCCTGTTGATATTCGATGTAAATGTTATGAGTTCCCGTTAGACCGTGTGTTTCCAATATTTGTTGTTCAATGCAAATGATATGAGTTTCCGGGAGATCGCGTGTTTCCAATATTTGTTGTTCAATGCAAATGTTATGAGTTTCCGGGAAACAGTATTTGTTGTTGTTGTTCAAGCCAAATGTTATGAGTTTCCGAGAAACAGTTAGATCCCCCTTCTAAGTCAATCAGAGGGCTTTGTTTACATAACAATTTGACCTTGAGATTTCGTATATAACGGGCATGCAATGTGATTCATTTATCGGAAAGTATTGTGACACAATGGATAGAACAATTGACATAATTAATGAGCTTGAGGCCTTGGCAGCCACAATTTACCATGTAAGTGCATTTTTATTTTCAAACGAATTTTCCTTGGTCACCCTCCAGTATATTCAGCTAAAACGTAAATATATTCCTTTACCCTCAAACCCCCCCCCCAACCTAACCACCATACAATCTTTATAGTCACTAGAAAACGTAAATATATTCCTTTACCCTCAAAACCTAACCCCCCCCCCCACACTGTTTTTACAAGTATAATTCTCGCCAATAGAAATACCTTTTCATTAAATTCCACTTTTTATTTTCCTTGGTCACCCTCTATATTTCCAGCTAAAGTGTCTGCTGACTTCTGTCAATTTTTAATGAAAATTCCCGTTCTGTTTTGACACAATCTCCAGCACGAGGCCTATTATTAGCTGACACCCTTTCCGGTTTACAAACGCGGTCAACGGAACTATTCTTCCGTCAAAATTAAAACAGTTTTGTTATATTTCTATTATCTTAGGGAACGTTAGCATGTTAAGCACATAGAATGTTTATTAAAAAGTTGGAGATTTCTCATTTTCTTTGAAAAAAAAATTAAAATTGAACTATAACTTTTTCTTTTCTCTACAAAAGTTCAGAAGAGAAATTTAAATTTCTTTGTGTTTTTGTGAAATTATGAACTGCAGAGGAAGATTTTTATTTTTCTCTGGAGAAATTAGAATTGAACTGTAAGTTCTTTAGTAAAATTCAGACTTGAGTTAACTTTTCATGATCAACGTATAACTTTTTGCATCTTCTATGAAAAATTTAGAACAGTAATTTTAAATTTTTCCATCTCTTTGAGAAAAATCTGAACTGAAGTGGAAAATTTTAATTTTTTTTTGAAAAACTGAATTGATCTGTAACTTATTTCTTTTCATATGGATAGTTAGGAAAAGAACTTGAACTTTCCTTCACATCAATGTGAAAATTAGCTCCTGAAATGTCATTTGAGAAGTATTTCATGGTGTTGGAGCATTCAAAAAAGTAGTATACTAAAGTTATGGTGAAAAGGATGAGTACTTCAGATTGTAAAATGGGTTTAGGAGGAACATTAAGAAAAGAACTTGTTCTGAAATGCGTTTGAAAAGTATTGCTTGGTGATGGTGCATTCAAAAGCTGTAAAGTAAAGTTTTGGGTTAAAAAAAAATGAGTACTTCAACTTGTAGAATGGGCTTAGGATTTATATTAATAAAAGAACTTGGTCTGAAATTCCTTTTGACAAGAATTGATTGGCGTTGAAGCATTCAAAAAAGCTGTACAGTTAAGGTGTGTGTGCAAGTAATGTGTTCTTCAAATTTTAGTATTGGTTTAGGAGTGACAGTGATGAAATAATGTGTTTTTAAATGCCCTTTGAAAAGTATTGCTTGGTGTTGGATCAATCAAAAAGCTGTAAAGTAAAGTTTTGGGTGAAAAAGGATTGGTACTTCAATTTGTAAAATGGGTTTAGGACAATCACTAAGAAACAAACTAGTTCTAAAATGCCTTTGAAAAGTATTGCTTGATTTTGGGCATTCAAAAAAGCTGTAAAGTAAAGTTGTGGGTGAAATGGAAGGGTACTTCAACTTGTAAAATGGGTGTTGGACGGGCATTACGAAAAAAACTTGTTCTGAAATGTATTTGAAAAGTATTGCTTTGGTGTTGGCGCATTCAAAAGACTGTAAAGTAAAGTTGTGTGTGAAAAGGATGGGTACTTCAATTTGTAAAAAGATTTTATGAGGGATATTAAGAAAAGGAACTGGTTCTGAAATGCCTTTTGAAATGTATTGCTTGGAGTTGGGGGCATTCAAAAAGCTGTAAAGAAAAGTTGTGGGTGAAAAGAATGTGAACTTCAACTTGTAAAATGGGTTTAGGAAGGACATTGAGAAAATAACTTGTTCTGAAATGCCATTTGAAAAGTATTGCTTAGTGTTTGAGCATTCAAAAATGCAGTATAGTAAAGTCGTGGTGAAAAGTATGGGTACTTCAACTTGTAAAATGGGTTTAGGAGGGACATTAAGAAATGAACTGGTTCTGAAATACCTTTTGAAAAGTATTGCTAGGTGTTGGGGCATTAAAAAGCTGTAAGGTAAAGTTGTGGGTTGAAAAGGATGGGTACTTCAACTTGTAAAATGGGTTTAGGAGGGACATTAAGAAAAGAACTTGTTGTGAAATGCATTGAAAAGTATTGCTTGGTGTTGTGGTCTTCAAGAGCTGTAAAGTAATGTTGTGTGTGAAAAGGATGGGTACTTCAATTTTTAAAAAGGTTTTATGAGGGACATTAAGAAAGGAACTGGTTCTGAAATGCCTTTTGAAAAGTATTGTTTGGTGTTGGGGCATTCAAAAAGCTGTAAAGTAAAGTTGTGGGTGAAAAGGATGGGAACTTCAACTTGTAAAATGGATTTAGGAAGGACATTAAGAAAATAACTTGTTCTGAAATGCCATTTGAAAAGTATTGCTTGGTGTTGGTTGTAAAGGATGTCTACTTCAACTTGTAAAATGGGTTTATGATGGACATTAAGAAAAGAACTTGTTCTGAAATGTCTTTTGAAAAGTATTGCTTGATGTTGGAGCATTCAAAAAGCTGTAAAGTAAAGTTGTGGGTGAAAAGGATGGTTACTTCAACTTGTAAAATGGGTTTAGGAGGGACATTAAGAAAAGAACTTGTTCTGAAATGCCTTTGAAAAGTATTGCTTGATGTTTGGGTGTGGAAAAAAAGTCGTAAAGTAGAGTTGTGGTGAAAAAGATAACTACTTCAACTTGTAAAATTGGTTTATGAAGGACGTTAAGAAAAAACTTGTTGTGAAATACATTGAAAAGTATTGCTTGATGTTTGGGTGTGGAAAAAAGTCATAAAGTCGAGTTGCGGTGAAAAAGACGGGTACTTCAAGCTGCAAAATGGGTTTAGAAGGGACGTTAAGATAGGATGTTGCTCTGAAATGAATTTGAAAAGTATATTTTGGTGTTGAGGTATCCAAAAAGCTGTAAAGTAAAGTTGTGGGTGAAATGGATGGATGCTTCAACTTATAAAATGGGTTTAGGAGGGACATTAAGAAAAGAACTGGTTCTGAAGTGCCTTTTGAAAAGTATTTCTTGGTGTTGGAGCATTCAAAAATTAGTATAGTAAAGTTGTGGGTGAAAGGGATGGGTACTCCAACTTGTAAAATGGGTTTAGGATGGACATTAAGAAAATAGTTTGTTCTGAAAAGATATAATAAAGCCATAAAAAGTATTAAAAAATGGGGACTCAGGGGCCTTTTGGGGTCCGGAGGACTCTTTGGGAGCCCGGTGGTCTTTTGGGGCCCCGGTGGGCCTTTGGGGGCCCGGAGAGGGCCTTTGGGGGTCTGGGGGAGCACTTGAGGGCCGATTGGTCCTTTGGGAGCCCGGTGGACCTTTGGGGGCCGGGTGTGGGCCTTTGGGGGTCCGGGGAGGGGGGTCGTGGGGGAGCCCGGGGGTCTTTGGGGTGCTTGGGGAACATTTGAGGACCGGGGGGGTTCGTGCGGGGTTGGGGTCGGGGGGTGGGAACCCTTGGGGGTTGTGGTAGTGGGGTCGGGGTCCTACCTAACCTAACCTGAAAGTGTGATTTCAGAGAAATTCTTTAAGCGTTTAGGGTTAACTTACCTTTTTAGGGATGAGCATTTAGGGTTCTCCTACATGCTGAACCTGAAAGTTTGTTCCCTGACCTGTTGGATCTGAAAGTGTAATTTCAGAGAAATTCTTTAACCTTTTAGGGTTAACTTACCTTTTTAGGGGTGACTATTTAGGGTTCTCCAACATGCTGAACCTGAAAGTGGGTTCCCTGACATGTTGAATCTGAAAGTATAATATTCATGGCGATGGATTACTCTAAAGAATAAAAACGGTTGAGGCTTAAGATATTTATTGCTTAAACATATTTAAAAACATTTGAAAAAAATAATAGCATATTTAAAAAAAAAAGAAGCTTAATCCATTTGATATGAGGAGGAGCAAGTTTAGGACTTTGGATATCTGATGCATTTTTCCATGTCAGGTATCTTTTCCGGTATCCATTGTGCGAAATATCTAACTTCATCTTCTGGGTCATGGACTGAATGCGGGTATTTCTCACATTTGAAGTCTTCTAAATTGAATAATGCTATGTTTTTATCACATTTTTCTAGCAAGAGTTTATCAGTTGGCACGTTTCCCTTAACATAAACAGCTTGCACACCGAAAAAACTGCATATTTCCTGAATTTCTTCTTGTACATGTTTAATTTCACAGCCATTTTCATTATGTGCTCGTATGGTTCTAGCGTAAAAGCCATTTCGATTTATAAAATTTAGTGTTGGACCCCATCTGTTTTTCTCGTACTTATACATATTGTATCTGATGTTCCATTAATAGCAATGAATTTCACGTCGATGATTGTCTAGGAGTAAGAAAGCTGCTTCGAAAATAATGCCAGTTGAGGAATATTTCAGACCAATATATTCCGTGTCAATCGCACCAAACATTATTATATCTGAAAAAAAGTGCTTAAATTAAATAAATAATTAATGATTCTGAAACTCTAACAAATACAGCTCACTTTCATAGAATAAACTGAGAAGGAGGGAGTGTATTCAAAGATCTCAACTTGAAAACTGTGAAAATGATTGGCAAATAGGTAACGTTTTACATTTCAGCACCCGCTCCTCTGAGTAAATATTTAGAGGGGTCAATTTTCTGAGGAATAACTCAAAGCATTGTTATACGAGAATTCAGTTTGAATACGTAAAAAGAGATTGAAGCAGGGTGTAGTAGCTTCTATCACATTTAGAAGGGCCATGGATCAATCATCTTGTGGAAATTTCCCGTATGTAAGGAGAAATCTTTGTCGAAAGCAACCTAAACTCTGAAAATCATAGTTTGATTATAATTAATTCAACTTTTCTCAGAAATAAGTCAAAGCATTATTATATGAACGTTCAGGTTTTTATTCACGCGCATGCTAGATCAATAAAGACAAATGTTATAGCTAAAATCACTAAATGAGGAAGAAACAATTATTTTTTCTATTTTGTCACTATTAAAAGTGCTAACCCCTCCTCCCTTTTACATAATGTCCTAAATATATTGTTAGCAATTATTTTGAAAATAATCCATTTCACTCCTCCAAAATAGTGCATCACATATTATTGCTTAAAACTGTTTTAATTTGACAACCAAAACAAACCCTTTGGCTAGACCGCTATCGTAAGCAAAACCGGAAGAGGGGTGACAAAGTTATTATAACCTTGCGCGGAGAGCTTATGTCAAAAAATAGCGGCTTAATAGCTAAGAGATAGACAGAAGTTGATAGGCTTACAGAAAGAATAAAATTTAACGAAAAGGTATTTCTATTTGTGGTGGTTAGGTTTTGAGGGTAAAAGAATATATTTACGTTTTGCATTGAGTATAAAGATTGTATGGTTTGTGGGGGGGGGGGGTAGCGGGAAAGAGAGAGGGAAGGAATTTATCGAAATGGTATTTCTTTTTGCGAGAATTTGGGATTGTAAGACAATGGGGGAGGGGGGGTGGATATTGTTAGACCCTAATTCGAAAATAACTTGTTTCTCTACTTCCATACAGGTTGTGTAGGCATAGCTTAATTATTGTCTGAAACTGTTTTAATTTTGACGGAAGAATAGTTCCGTTGACCGCGTTTGTAAACCGGAAAGGGTGTCAGCTAATAATAGGCCTCGTGCTGGAGATTGTGTCAAAACAGAACGGGAATTTTCATTAAAAATTGACAGATGTCAGCAGACACTTTAGCTGGAAATATAGAGGGTGACCAAGGAAAATAAAAAGTGGAATTTAATGAAAAGGTATTTCTATTGGCGAGAACTATACTTGTAAAAACAGTGTAGGGGGGGGGTTAGGTTTTGAGGGTAAAGGAATATATTTACGTTTTCTAGTGACTATAAAGATTGTATGGTGGTTAGGTTGGGGGGGGGGGGTTGAGGGTAAAGGAATATATTTACGTTTTAGCTGAATATACTGGAGGGTGACCAAGGAAAATTCGTTTGAAAATAAAAATGCACTTACATGGTAAATTGTGGCTGCCAAGGCCTCAAGCTCATTAATTATGTCAATTGTTCTATCCATTGTGTCACAATACTTTCCGATAAATGAATCACATTGCATGCCCGTTATATACGAAATCTCAAGGTCAAATTGTTATGTAAACAAAGCCCTCTGATTGACTTAGAAGGGGGATCTAACTGTTTCTCGGAAACTCATAACATTTGGCTTGAACAACAACAACAAATACTGTTTCCCGGAAACTCATATCATTTGCATTGAACAACAAATATTGGAAACACGCGATCCCCCGGAAACTCATATCATTTGCATTGAACAACAAATATTGGAAACACGCGATCTCCTGGAAACTCATATCATTTACATTGAATATCAACAGGAATGAAGTGTCATTAACTGTTTCCCAGAAACTCATAACATCTGCATCGAACAACAACAAGAAGGGAGTGAAAAAGTTCCTGTTTTTCCATTCTCACTGACAAAATCCATAAAAACATCAAATAAATTGACCAACACACATAACCATCCATGAAAACAGACATAAATGTGACAAAGTTCCTGTTTTTTCATTCTCACTGACAAAGTCCATAAAAACATACAAAAATGTGACAAAATTCCTGTTTTTCAAATTCTCACTGACAAAAACCATAAAAACATGCATAAATTATGTAAAAAAAAGTTGTAGGTGGCAGCATGGGTGAGGGATCGGAGCTTTAGGGTCATCTCTACTTATGAATTCAGACAAACTTCCCCCTCGTGTAAAATTTGTGTTGAAAAGTCAACCACCCCCCCCCCCCCACGATTTTCTGGCGTCCTCTTTCCCTGTTTGTTTTCACTCTTCCTTTAGAATAAACTTGTATATTTGGTCAATTATTGGTCCCTTTGTCACATTGCCCCCCCCCCCAAGATTTTGCTCATTGGCGCTTTTGTCACATTGCCCCACCCATCCCACCAAGATTTTGCTCTCGATACGCCCCTCGACTAGAGCTCTCAATTGCTGATCTAATCAGTATCCTCCAGAGTATCAGTGATCACAATGTGGAGTTACAGATGACGAAGGGCAGTCCCCTTCCATATGTAATAGATCCTGCTCATTTTGGGATTTAATGATACTCTAATTTCATGATAACAGCGTAGACCAGAAATATTCACAGAAAGCAGACCAAAAAGCAATCCAGATACGTTTTTAATGTTTCTATTGTTTCCTTCTCAAACAAAACATATCCCCCCCCCCCCCCAAAAAAAAATTCTGGTTTTGGCCCTGTTGATTATACATCGTTTTTTACTTCCGCAATCCCCGTGTCTCTCACTTAGAACTAATTCTGTATTTATCTGATGGTTCAATTAGAACTTTGATGTTTTGGCATTAAAATACGCCATTTCAGATATCCCCCTCCCTCCCTAACTTCAGAATACTCACAGGATTCTATTGTAAAAGTTTAAGGGCCTTTTTAAGTTTGTAATTTGTCCACTGCTAACAGATAGGATTTGTTATTGGAAAACTTTGAAGATATTTTGTGCAACATGCAAATCCTGAATTTTAACTGTCAGCTGTCAAATTCGTGCTTTCTTTTTGATAAGAAACAACGATACTTGTTTAGAATCTAGGTGCACACGCGAGAAGTGGAGTGTCGTTAATTCTAATGAACTAAAACAAAATGGGACGAAAATATAATAATTTAGAAACAAAAATGGGCTACATATTTACACATTACTGGAGGGGGTGGGGGTAAAGCATAGCATATATTAAATACGTAACCTAATCTAGCCTAACCTAGCAAACAAACTCCAAAAAACTTTGATCTAGTTCCCTAAGCCCTTAAAAACCAAAGTTTATAGATTCAGGCGTACAAACCGTCAAAGACAAACATTGGGAGAATAAAACACCCACCCAGATACACGGACAAAGAGAGTGAGAGAGACAAAAACACATACAAATACACAAATAAGACATACAAACCGACAAAGACAGGCACTGAGAGAAGTAAACATCAGCCTAGAAACATAGGCAAAGAGAGTTAGAGAGATAAAAACACATATAAATACATAGATTAAGAGATACAAACCGACAAAGACAGATACTGGAAAAAGCAAACACCCGCCCAGACATACAATCAAAAAGAGAGAAAGAGACAAAAACAAGTACAAATATATAGATTCAGACATTCAAATTGACAATGACAGGCTCTGAGATAAGCAAAAACCCACCCAGACACACAAACAATTGAAGTGAGAGAAACAACAAACACATACAAATATATAGATTCGGACATAGAAACCGACAAAGACAAACATGAGAACAGGCAAACACCCGCCCAGACACACAAGCAATGAAAAAGACACAAAAAAACACGTACAAACACATAGATTCAGAAATAAAAACCAACAATGACCGGCAATTAGTCGAGTAAACACCTATCCAGACACACATGCAAAGACAGTGAGAGTATAGATTCAGACGTACACACCGACAAAGACAGGCACGGCGAGAATCAAACAAAATGGTTTCTGAGGCAACACCTATTTTCTGGGCCATTGACTTTATTTATCGTTACGTTGAATTTAGTGGCGCGCCACTCTAAGTGAACCTAGATTAACCCAACTTTTTGCATGGTTCTCTCACTATGACTGTGTGTCTGAGCGGGTGTGCTGCCATATATAATCGATCTAACCTAAATTCAACTTAACGATGCATAAATTCAATTGCCTAGAAAATTGGTGTTGCGTCAGAAACCATTTTGTTTGATTCTCCCCGTGCCTGTCTTCGTCGGTGTGTACGTTTGAATTTATACTCTCACTATTTTTGCCTATGTGTCTCTTGGCGGGTGTTTGCTTATCCCAGTGCCTGTCTTTGTCGGTTTTTCAGTCTGAATCTATATGTTTGTATGTGTTTTTTTTTTCTCTCTCTCTTTGCTTGTGTGTATTGGCGGGTGTTTGTCTGTTCTCATGTTTGTCTTTGTCGGTATCTATATCCGAATCTATATATTTGTATGTGTTTTTGTCTCTCTCATTTACATTGCTTGTATGTCTGGGTGGGTGTTTGCTTATCTCAGTGCCTGTCATTGTTGGTTTTTCTGTCTGAATATATATATTTGTACTTGTTTTTGTCTCTCTCACTCTTTTTGATTGTATGTCTGGGCGGGTGTTTGCTTGTCCCAGTGTCTGTCTTTGTCGGTTTGTATCTCTTAATCTATGTATTTAGACTGTAATCTATATGGAGACTGCTATGGGGACCAGTCTCGATACCTAATTTAAAAAAAAATCTGTACCAATAAAAAAAATTATTTTTGTAAATCAATACTCAAAACGCTGTTTCGGAAATGTAAAAAAAAAAAATACAAAATGTAATGGAAAGTATGAAGTCACCGATTGTCATTGCCAAATTATGGACTTTCTGAGTTCAACCACATCTCTAAAACTAACCAGAGCGAAAACCTCTCAACAAGGGCCTCACAAGGCCGAAAGGATACTACTACTGCTAACAACTCACCGTAGCACCGAGACAAACAAAGCTGCGCAAGTTCCTCTTCCATCCCAATCGATTTAAATCCTCCCTCTCTACACCCTCCCAGGAAGTTCTCATTTCCTTTGTCTTTCTTTATGACATCTTCCCATCCCAACCGCAGGTGACCTGCTTTCTATTTGTCCCTTGACGGCTGTGCCGGAAAGGACAATCTTTGGCAATATGTCTTCCTTCATCTGAAAAACCCGCCCTGGCCATCTCATCATTTCTCTCATTGTAGCCCTAGAAAGTAGGATTGAACCACACTTTTCGTACAGCCTAATGTTTGAAATACGGTCAGCCGGGTACCCAGAACAATCCGTATGCAATTTCTCTGGAAAACATCTAGCAAATTTTCTTCCACTTTTTGGAGTGCCCATACTTCAGAGCCATATTTGACCACTTGTCATCTCTGTAGCTTCCAATATTCTAATCTTGGTTTGCAGACTTATCTTCCTATTCGTCAAAAACAATTTAATTATGAAAAAACACCTTGAGCCTTGGTTATTCTTCTTTTAGCATCGTCACTAGTCCCACCGTCTTTACTAATAAAACTATCAAGGTAAGTGAAGCTGTCCACCTGATCAGTATTTTCGTTGCCCAACGAATATATATATATATATATATATATATATGTATGTGTATATATATATATATATATATATATATATATATATATACATATATATATATATATATATATATATATATATATATATATATATATATATATATATATATATATATATATATATATATATATATATATATATATATATATATATATATATATATATATATATGTATATGTATATATATATATATATATATATATATATATATATATATATATATATATATATATATATATATATATATATATATATATATATATATATATATATATATATATATATATATATATATATATATATATATATATATATATATGTATATGTGTGTATATATATATATATGTATGTGTATATATATATATATATATATATATATATATATATATATATATATATATTTGCATATAGTCAAAACATCTATGTCAGCTAAAAATCAAGACATTGATCCCTTTTGACTGATTTAAAGTTTTGGTTTTTAGATTTATAAAAATTTTCAATTTTGTAAAGTTGTTAATTTAGATAAGTTTTCCTTGGTATCCCTAAAGTAACTTTTCTTTCTAGACAAGGCAAATATGTTATTTCATTGCAGATAACCAGCTGTAAGTTTACCAAGCTAAGTAAAAGACCTGTGATGCATAGAATCTTTTAGGTCCTTAAAAATAAAGAAAAAGGTAGAAATAGTAGCTTGGCAATGCCTTTAAAGGTTATATTTTTGGTCATAGATTTACTTTTGCAAGTTATATTTGCATAACTCTTTTACTTCTCAAGGTAGTAAGAATCCTGATATAACTTACATATGCTTAGTCAGTGAGTTACACATATTCATAAGTAGTAGGTTAAATATGGCACTGAGATATATATTTCTGTATATAACTTATAAGCCTTGTCAGTGAGTTACACATATTTATAAGCACTAGGCTAAATAAGTCACTCAGGTATATTTTTCTGTATATAACTTATATAGGCCTAGTCAGAAAATTACACATATATTAAGTAGTAGGCTAAATATGTCACTCATTTACATATTTATGTATATAACTTAGATATGCCTAGTCAGTGAGTTACACATATTTATAAGTAGTAGGTTAAATATGTCACTGAGTTATATATTTCTGTATATAACTTATATGCCTAGTCAGTGAGTTACACATATTTATAAGCAGTAGGCTAAATATGTCACTCAGTTATATATTTTTGTATATAACTTATATAGGCCTAGTCAGTGAGTTATACATATTTTAAGTAGTAGGCTAAATTTGTTACACAGTTATATATTTCTGTATATAACTTAGATAGGCCTAGTCAGTGAGTTACACATATTTATAAGTAGTAGGTTAAATATGTCACTGAGTTACATTTTTATGTATATAACTTATATGCCTAGTCATTGAGTTACACATATTTATAAGCAGTAGGATAAATATGTCACTCAGTTATATATTTCTGTATATAACTTATATAGGCCTAGTCAGTGAGTTACACATATTTATAAGAAGTAGGCTAAATATGTCACTCAGTTATATATTTCTGTATATATCTTAGATAGGCATAGTCAGTGAGTAACACATATTTATAAGTAGTAGGGTAAATTTGTCACTGAGTTCTATATTTCTTTATATAAATTATATAGGCCTAGTAAGTGAGTTATACATATTTTAAGTAGTAGGCTAAATATGTCACTGAGTTATATATTTCTGTATATAACTTATATGCCTAGTCAGTCAGTTACACATATTTATAAGTATTAGGCTAAATATGTCACTCAGTTATATATTTCTGTATATAACATATATAGGCCTAGTCTGTGAGTTACACATATTTATAAGTAGTAGGTTTAATGTGTCACTGAGTTATATATTTCTGTATATAACTTATATAGGCCTAGTCAGTGAGTTATGTATATTTATAAGTTGTAGGTTAAATATGTCACTGAGTTATTGCCTTTGCAAAACAAAAGTGATTCGTTTATCTGGCCTCCCCCAGGCCATTCAGCATTTCCCCAGGTGGCGATAGGGGAACGCTCTACAGATATGTAGGGTACCTCCATAGGAGGCATGGACCAAGGGGGGACCTTGTCCCTGGGGGTTCATAATAGAATCTGGGGCACCCTTGCCCGGGGTCATAAATACAGGCGGAGGAGGAAGAAGGCCCCTCAAATGTACACTCAAAAGGGCCCACTGGTTTATCCACAAGTCCCATGAGTTGCAAATCTTCTCCCAGCAATGGGTTAAATTGCATGGTGAAGCAGAACACCATCGCGGGAGGATCCTCTATAGGAGGACAACTGCGGCAGGGCGTAAGATCCAGAACTATGGACAACGGCCTCTGCAAAGGACTGCCTCGACCTTTTCGGGGTACCTGCAAGACTGGGGACCTTGCGGTCAACTCTATTCCCACATGAGGAGTGGCGCCCCTCGAGGAAATTATAGCCTAGTAAACGACACAGCATTCGCACGGGATTCTGACTAATGGACAATTCTTCTGGGATTGGTATGTTTTGATGGGCGTCTTTGGGCTGAAAAACCTCTTCCTAGCTAATTTATCTATTACAGGTTGCCTCCCCGTAGTAGCATAATGTTTTTAGGCAGGGATATATAATGAGTCGTAGGTAATAGGCTTCAGATTGTTTGTGTAGGATTTCAACTCTTGTTGATAGAAGGGCATCGCCAAGTGCTAAAAATCATTTATGACTAAGATGGGCCCAGAATTACATGCAGCCTCCGTTCATGGAGGTCCCAGGGACTTCTTGCTGTCCGGTTCTAAGCCGGCTTAAGCACTTCAGTGTAGACTTGAGAAGAGGTGTGATCCCCGTCCTGCATTGGTATCCGGGATCATGGCTTTTCCTGAGGTGAAAATAATTTCAATGATTTAAAGAACATGAAAATTGGAACTTGGAATGTTACGACATTAAGAAATGACTATCGTATCGACATTTTGACTGACGAATTCAGACGATTCGAACTGGATCTATTAGGAGTTTCAGAAACTCATATCCCAGGGGTAGGAAGCATGAAATAGGTGATATAGAATTTGTTTACTCAGGCAGGAATGAAGGTTACATAGACAGGGAGTAGGGCTCATGATGAATAAGGAAGCTGCTAAGTCTTGTTTAGGCTGGGAAGGTATTAATAATAGAATACTAATTGCTCATTTTATGACTAGAAAGTTCAAGGTATCAGTTATAGTAGTATACGCCCCCGTAGAACCGACTGATGGAGATACTAGTGACTCAGAGGAATTCTACTTACAGTTACAGGAGCAAATAGACAAGGTCTCAGGTAGAAATATGATGTTATTGCTGGGAGATTTTAACGCCCAGGTTGGTAGAAATAAGGATAGATGGTATCCCAGCTTAGGTAAATTTGGTGTAGGAAAAGAAAACAGTAATGGATACAGACTTTTGTAATTTTGTAGGTATAACAATCTAGTTATAACCAATACGGTGTTTGGTCATAAAATGGCTCATAAGCTAACATGGTATTCGCGTGATGGTAAGACAGCAAACCTTATTGATTGTGTTATAGTAAATCGAAGACTGGCAGGTTCAATACAAGATACTAGGGTATATAGGAATGCTGTTATTTATGTTAAAAGTACAGACCACCATCTAGTTGTGTCAAGGGTTAATTTAAAGCTGAAATATCAGAAGTGTAATTATCTCCCAGGAATCCATGATGTTAGCATACTTCAGGATGAAAATTTGAGAGAAACTTTCCAGGAACAGTTGAATACTAAACTTGAGAGTTTAAAATTTGATAATGTTTAAGATGTTTTGAATAATTTTAGAAAAATAATTTGTGAAGTTGTTGAAGGTTTCTTAGGTAAGAAAGCTGGAACTGCAGCTAAGAATATTAGTGAAAAAGCTTTATGTTTAATAGAAAGGAGAAAGGACATGTACAAGAATTATCTGAGTGATAGATCACATGAAAACAAAAGAAATGTAAAGAAAGTGGAGAAAGCATTGAAATATGAACTAAGGAGGTGTGAAGTGGAGGCCATGGATAAAATTGCCGAGGATTTAGAAGATGAAGCTAGACGGCATAATAGTAAAATATTGTACTGGCACATTAACAAATTGAGAGGTAGTAGTCAATCCGGACTTGTCCCAGTTAAAGATAGGAATGGGGTGGCAATTAGCGATAAGACAAAAGCTAAAGCAAGATGGGCCGAACATTTTGAGAATTTGCTTAACCGAGATAGAGTTCCAGGAAAAAATATAGAGGAAAATGAAAAAGTTTGTGATACCTTGGATGTGAAGGAAGATTTGTTTTGTGAGGAGGAATCAGAAACAGTACTAAAAGGATTAAAGAATAATAAGGCTCCAGGTGCTGATAGGGTAGTAAATGAGTTTCTTAAATATGGTAGCTCTGAGGTTAGAAATAAGTTATTGGAGATTATGAATATGATTTTTGAAAAAGGGGAAGTACCTAATGATTTTAGGAAAACCCTAATTAAGCCACTTTATAAGAAAGGTGATAAAAGTGAGTGTGGTAATTATCGAGGCATTAGTCTGGTCTTTGTAGATAGCAAATTACTTAGTACTATGGTGCTTTTTGGACTGACAGATGCTGTAGTCAACTTTTTAAAAGAACAAAACAGTGCAGTTTTAGAAAAGGTAGAGGATGTGTTGACTAAATTTTCACTCTTAGGTTAATCATTAAGAAGTACCTTACTTATCAAACACCTTTGGTCCTCAGTTTTATAGATTATGAGCAAGCGTTCGATTCTGTTGATAGAAGAGCTTCAGTAAAGGTTTTATCCTTGTATGGTATACCAGACAAATACATTAAATGATTAGTGCTATGTACGAGAATAACACTGCTGCGGTTAAGGTAGGAAATGAGGTTAGCAGCTGGTTTTGTATTAAATCAGGAGTTAAGCAGGGTTGTGTTCTATCCCCCTTTATATGGATTATTTTGATGGACTTTGTTTTAAGGAGCACAGGAAAGGCAATGGGAGACCACGGAATAAAATGGGGAGGAAAAAGTCTCCTGGACTTGGATTATGCTGATGATTTAAGCATCCTAGATGAAAGTGTGAGCAAAATGAATGAAGTTTTAGAGGTTTTGCGAGTTCAGGGTGCTAGTACTGGTTTGAAAATTAATGTTAGGAAGACCAAGTCACTAAGGCTAGGAATAAGTGAAGATGAAAAGGTGACGTTGGGTAGTGAAAAGATTGATCAGGTGGGCAGTTTCACTTACCTTGGTAGTATTATTAGTAAAGATGGTGGGAGCAGTGAAGATGTTAAAAATAGAATAGCCAAGGCTCAGGGTGTTTTTTCACTGTTAAAAAAAGTCTGGAAGAATAGGAAGATAAGTCTGAAAACCAATATTAAAATATTAGAAGCTACAGTGATGACAGTGGTCAAATATGGCTCTGAAGCATGGGCGCTCCGAAATGCGGATGAAGATTTGCTAGATGTTTTCCAGAGAAATTGCTTAAGGGTTGTTCTGAGTACCCGGCTGACCGACCGTATTTCAAACAATAGGCTATACGAAAAATGTGGTTCAATACCGCTTTCTAGGGCTATAATGAAAGAAAGGTTGAGGTGGTTAGGGCATGTTGTTCGGATGAAGGATGACAGATTGCCGAAGATTGTTCTTTTCGGCCAACCATCTAGGGCTAAACAGAAAGCAGGTCGTCCCCGTCTGGGTTGGGAGGACGTCATAAAGAAAGATTTAAAGGAAATGGGAACTTCGTGGGCGGGTGTAAAAAGGGAGGCTTTGAATAGATTGGGGTGGAGGAGGAGCGTGCGTAGCTGTGTTGGCCTCAGGCGGCTTGGTGCTGCGATGAGTTGTTAGTAGTAGTAGTAATCTATGTATTTATATGTGTTTTTATCTCTCTAACTCTCTTTGCCTATGTTTCTGGGCTGATGTTTGCTTCTCTCAGTGCCTGTCTTTGTCGGTTTGTGTGTCTTAATCTGTGTATTTGTATGTGTTTTCGTCTCTCTCACTCCCTTTGCCTGTGTATCTGGGTGGGCGTTTGCTTCTCCCAATGTTTATAATTGACGGTTTGTACACCTTAATCTATACCCTCACTCTCTTCGCCTATGTGTCTGGGCAGATGTTTGCTTGTCCCAGTGCCTGTCTTTGTTGGTTTATACGTCTGAATCTTTGTGTTTGTATGAGTTTTTTGTCTCTCTTTCTCTTTGCTTGTGTGAATCGGCGGGTGTTTGCCTGTTCTCACGTTTGTCTTTATCAGTTTCGATGTCCAAATATATATATTTGTATGTATTTTTTGTCTCTCATACTTCCATTGGTTGTGTGTCTGGGCGGGTGTTTACTTATCTCACTACCTGTGTTTGTTAGTTTGTATGTCTGAATCTATATATTTGTACTTGTTTTTGTCTTTGTCTCTCTTTTTGCTTGTATGTCTTGGCGGGTGTTTTCTTGTCCCAGTGCCTGTCTTTGTCGCTTTGTATGTCTTAATCTATGTATTTGTATGTGTTTTTATCTCTCTCACTCTCTTTATCTATGTGTCTGGGCGGTTGTTTGCTTCTCTCAGTGCCTGACTTTGTCGGTTTGTATGTCCTAATCTATGTATTTGTATACGTTTTTGTATCTCTCACTTTCTTTGCATGTGTATCTGGGTGGGTTTTTGCTTCTCCCGGTGCGTGTCTTTGTCGATTTGTACGTCTGAATCTATACTCTCACTCTCTTTTCCTGTGTGTCTGGGTGGGTTTTTGATTGTCTCAGTGCCTGTGTTTGTCGGTTTGTATGTCTGAATCTATATAGTTGTATTTTTTTGTCTCTCTCACTCTCTTTGCCCATGTGTCTGGGCGGGTGGTTGCTTATCTCAGTGCCTGTTTTGAGGGTTTGTATGCCTGAATCTATATATTTATATGTGTTTTTGTTTCTCTCACTTCCTTTGCTTGTGTGTCACGGCGGGTGTTTGCTTATCTCAATGCCTGTCTCTGTGCGTTTGTATGTCTGAATCTATATATTTGTATTTGCTTTTATCTCTCTCACTCTTTGCCTATGTGTCTGGGCGGATGATTGATTCTCCCAATGCCTGTCATTGTAGGTTTGTATGTCTGAATCTATGTACCTTATTGTGATTTTGACTATCTCACTCTCTTTGCTTGTGCATCTGGGTGGGTTTTTGCTTCTCTCTCAGTGTTTGTCATTCTCGGTTTTTACGTCTGAATCCATACGCTGACTCTCATTGCTTGTGAATCTGTGTGAGTGTTTGTTTCTCTCAGTGTCTGTCCTTGTCGGTTTGTATGTCTTAATCTATGTATTTGCCATTTCTTGTGTGTCTGGGCTTGTGTTTGCTCGTCCCAGTGTCTGTCTTTGTCGGTTTGTATGTCTGAATCTTTATAGTTGTTTTTTTTTTTGTCTCTCTCACTCTCTTTGCCTATGTGTCTGGGTGGGTGTTTGCTTATCTCAGTGCCTGCCTTTGAGGGGTTGTATCTGTGAATCTAAATATTTTTATATGTTTTTGTCTCTCTCACCTTTTGCTTGTGTGTCTGGGTGGGTGTTTGCTTATCTCAATGCCTGTCTTTGTTGGTTTTTATGTCTGAATCTATATACTTTTATGTGTTTTATCTCTCTCACTCTCTTTGTCTATGTGTCTGGGCGGATGTTTGCTTCTTCCAGTACCTGTCATTGTCGATTTGTATGTCTGAGTCTATGTATTTTTTTGCGTTTTTGACTCTCTCACTCTCTTTCCTTGTTTATCTGGGTGGGTGTTTGCTTCTTTCTCAGTGTCTGTCATTGTAGGTTTTTACATCTGAATCCATAATCTCACTCTCATTGCTTGTGAATCTGGGTGGGTGTTTTCTTCTCTCAGTGTTTGTCTTTGTTGGTTTGTATGTCTTAATCTATGTATTTGTATGTGTTTTTTATCTCTCTCACTTCCATTGCTTGTTTGTCTGGGTGGGTGTTTGCTTATCTCAGTGCTTGTCTTTGTCAGTTTGTATGTCTGAATGTCCATAGTTTTTTTGTTTTTGTCTCTTTCACTCTCTTTGCCTGTGTCTGGGCGAGTCTTTGCTTATCTCAGTGCCTGTCTTTGTCAGTTTCTATGTCTGAATCTATATATTTGTATGTGTTCTTGTCTCTCTCTCTCTTCCTTTGCTTGTGTGTCTGGGCGAGGTGTTTGCTTATCTCAATGCCTGTCTTTGTTGGTTTTTAATGTCTGAATGTATATATTTGCATGTGTTTTTATATCTTTTACTCTCTTTGCCTTTGTGTCTGGGCGGATGTTTGCTTCTTTCTCAGTGTCTGCCATTGTCAGTTTATACGTCTGAATCCATACTCTCACTCTCATTGCTTGTGAATCTGGAGGGGTGTTTGCTTCTCTCGTTGTCTTTCTTTATCGGTTTGTATGTCTTAATCTATGTATTTGTATGTGTTTTTTGTCTCTCTCACTTCCATTGCTTGTGTGTCTGGGCGGGTGTTTGCTTTTCTCACTGCCAGTCTTTGTCGGTTTGTATGTCTGAATCTATATAGTTTTGTTTTGTTTTTGACTCTCTCACTCTCTTTGCCTGTGTCTTGGCGGGTGTTTGCTTATCTCATTGCCTGTCTTTGTTGGTTTGTTTGTTTGAATATATATATTTTCATTTGTTTTTATTTCTCTCACTATCTTTGGCTATGTATCTGGGCGGGTTTTTGATACTCCCAGTGTTTGTCTTGTGTCGGTTTTTACATCTGAATCCATACTCTCACTCTCTTTGCTTGTGAATCTGGGGGGGTGTTTGCTTCTCTCAGTGTCTGTCTTTGTCGGTTTTTACGTCTGAATCTATACTCTCACTCTCTTTGCTTGTGTTTCTGGGCGGATGTTTGCTTGTCCCAGTGCCTGCCATTGTCTTTTTGTGTGTCTTAATCTATGTATTTGTATGTGTTTTTGTCTCTCTCACCCACTTTGCTTGCGTTTCTGGGTGGGCGTTTGTCTCTGTCGGTTTGTACATTTGAATCTATACTCTCACTCTCTTTGCCTATGTGTCTGGGCGTGTGTTTGCTTCCCCCCCCCATGCTAGTTTTTGTCGGTTTGTTTGTCTGAATCTATATATGTGTTTGTGTTTTTGTCTCTCTCTCTCTCTTTAGCGTACCCTAGAAACAATGGGAATAAAACAAAGTAATAGATAACATATTTCTAATGAAATAATGACATGTAGGATATTAATATAATATATGTAGATACACTATTATACATTATTAATATCAATGAACAACTTTTAACATTTTGATTCTGTTCCATAAATAGTTCACCATGTTCTCTCTTGATACTGTAGCTATTGTCTTCTCTTATTTCGTAATCGGTAGAATAATCATTATTCAATTTTGAATTATACACAATTTTTACTGGTGTGTCAGCGAGAAGTTCAATATGTGTTTCGTCTTTGGTATTATTTGGCTTATTGATTGTTTGATCAATGATGTTAGTAACGTTTGTTTTTCATCGACTCATCTTTATTTTCCTTATTGATATTTTCTGCCAATGCACTTTTTATTTTTCTGGCAATTTCACTGTCTTGTATCACATTATTTTTACACAGGTAACAGTTCCGGCACGTAGACAAGATATGGTTTATGATATTAGTAGAAGAGTAGACCTTTCTTTTCCCTTTGCTTTCATTTGACTGCTAATGCATAAAATGTGACGATAGGATCTATCAATAGGCAACATGTTACCATGACCATTATCATGAAGATGCCCCTCTCCATCAACTATTATTTTAATGTTGGCATTCTCTTTGAGTGCAATCATCTCTGGAAATGATACTTTCCCATACCCATTATTTATACAATAGAATGGTTTTGGTACTCCAAAGAGAACCATTTTACAAAAAAGTCCAATAAACCTTTTAATACTTTGAAAATTACTTCTTATATTTGAATCCAATCACTAATCAAGTTACCTTATATTCTTGTATAATTCCGTATATATCTATGATTGGCCCCAAAAAATTGGTGTTGCCTCAGAAACCCGTATGGTAACCCATGTATTCGTGTGTAGTAATAGGTGACTGACCGTGGAAAGCCGTGTACCGTTCAACCTGCATTGAATATTCAGGCCTCAGGCTTGTGTAATTTCATGTGTATTTGAAAGCTTATACAAGCTTACTACTACTAATTTCAAAACAAAAAATAAAATATAAGACAGTATCATTTAGTTAGGGGGCTGGAGCCCCCCTCTGGCCCCCCATATGGGCGCCCATGAAAGTGTTACTGACTGGGGGTCAGGATGTTTTTAGTCCTGCAGAAGGCAGAAAAATAAGCATACTTTCGAAGCAAGTTGTTGGGTAACATTACACACCCTAATCAATCCAAAATCCTATAGTGAAACTATTATTAAAACTTATTGTAAAGTTCTGTCCAAAATATAAATAGAACGCCAATATCTTAATTCTTAAGCTGAAAAAAAAACAGAGAAAAACTTTACAAATATTCCTTTATTGATCAATAAAATGACAGTGTCACTAAAAACAAACCGAAATTAATTTTCAGAAAATTATAAGAAAAAGTCTCTCCGAGAAAAATAAATAGCTACATTAAATTATAGACAAGAATGAATATCCTTGCATATTAAATAGTCAATTTTCTTTTATTATTTATTTTCAGTAAGTTTAGTCGTTATGGTGATTCTTATTCTCTTTTTTACTTGCTGATGTTGATGTTTTGACAAATAATAAACAAGCTTCCCAAAAAAAAGACTGTTTTCGGTAAAAATTAAAAATAATTTTCGATAAAAGATGCTCTGTCTCTCCGAAGGCTTATTGTGCGTCAGTTCTACTTCTGTCTGTAATTTATTTTACCGCAAATAGGAGCACGGCTAACACCCTCCGAGCCTTCTAAAAACCAGATTTTCATATGGACTTTACTGAAAACAATTTCTACTTCAAGCAGAATGTTAGTTCTGCTTTTTTTAAAAAAAAAGAAAGAAAATCGCAGCAATAAACAAGATTACTGAGAAGAACTAACGAAATTATACCGACTATTTAATATGCAATGGTATTCATTCCTAGAAGTCTCAGCAATTTTAGATTTTTTCATGATATAAAAGAAAATATTTTCAAAATATTTTTTACATTAAAGTGCAAATGACACTTTAGCCATTAGAAGGCGTTGGGGTCGCTAGTTCTACTTCTATTCGTGGAAAACTCTGTTCGGTTCAAGCTTAAATGTATTTTTGATTGTAATTTCTGTTCGCTTTGGGTCTCGTTCATTGATTGATTGTAATTTCTATTCATTTGAAGCATGAATTACTAGCTGTTTTTTTTTCTCGTCTTTCGTTGTAATTCACCTCCTTACTTTTCTTCACAAAGCTGTTTTTTTAGTTTTTTTTATAAATTAATATATATTAAAATATGGACCCAAAAGATTATCAGGATCAATGCATAGCCTATTATAGTTTTATAAGGAAAATTCATATATTGATAGATGGACCGAGTTATTTGTACAGCTGCCCACGACTATCGGAAATGGCCGAAACATGGTAAGATATGTACAAAAAAATTGTACCAATGTAATAAAACATGCCGATCAATGTACAAAATAGAAAATACCTTACAAAAATCTTTCCCTATACTCAGTTGCTACTTTAGAAAACTACCTCACTGTACCAGTTACCCCAAAATCCCTACTTCTGAATAAGTTTTCCATAAATGAAACGTCCCTATAGCATATACTACGAGGAGTTTACACTAAAATTTATGGGTACTGATATGAGTGGAAACTGGCATTAGTGTCGGCAAAAAAAAACCTCAACTCCACCTAGCGTTTGGTGACACTAAGTATTTTTTCATATAATAATAAGAATAATTACTTTTAACTAGTGCAGTTTGTAGAATTAAGGTAGTAATAAGTGACTGATCTCAGTTCCTTGCAGAACAACGATTATAAAGCTTGAAACAATGCCGAGTGTCACCAAACGCTATAATAGCGCTGATGTTTTTTTTATCAACCCTAGCGCCAGTTTCCACTCTTATAAGTTACCCATACTCTTTTGATCAGACATTAAAGCACCAAGAATGTTAAAATGTAGATGTCCCCCCATGGACCCATTTTAGGTCTATTCATACCTGAACGCCGTGATTTTCTAAGATCTTTCTTATTGATCGCTTCAAAATGCGTAACAATTAGGGTAATATTATATTTACGTCAGTGCTACTACCTTAAACCGTGAAAACGAATAAGCCGAACAAGTTTGTTAAATTTATTAATTCTTGTTTCAGCATATTTGTTTATATTTGTTAATTAGTTAATTTGAGAACATTTCTGTCCGTAAATTTTTTAATATTAACAACCTGTCGATCCCCAATTACAATTTCACCTTCAAAGAAAACTCCCCTTGTTAAGCTGTTTGATACAATATTTTTTTTTAGCTTATTTTCGGTTGATTTTTCACACTTTCTTTTTCTTACATTTGGCATCTGCTACTTTCAAAAACTGCAAAATTGCATATTGACATCTTTTTCATTAATAATTACATTTGGGATTTCCCTTGTTTTTATGATATACATAAATGTGTAAGTTTTCACTTAACTAATTCCACCAATGAGTTTCAATTTTCATTTTTAAGCTGTTTCATAAAAAATATTTTCAGCTTATTTTCGGCTGATTTTTCATCCTTTTCTTTTTCCTTAATTTTGCATCTTTTATTTCGAAAAACTGAATTATTATTAATGAACATCTTTGTCATTGAAAATTAGATTTGCTGTTTTTTCTAATTTTAAAGATAATTTTAGGCTGCGTAAGTTTACACTTAACTAATTCCACCAATAAGATTTCACTTTTACAGCTCTTAGCATTTTAACTCTTTCACTGAAAACTTTGTCTTATACTTTGTAGGCCCAAATATCTTTTTCATTGACTTCATAGGCTCCTTCCTGTAGTCTCCTACGAAACTTCATTTCTTCCGAACAGTTTTTATGAGAGAACATTGTCATACTCTAATTTTATTTACAAAAAAGACTGTTAGACACATTAATTTGTAATAACATCCGTACAGAGTATTCTGGTCCGTTTCTGTCTAGGGAATAAATATAAGCAGGGCTATAATAAGATGTCCATACAGATCGCCCTTAAGTAAACAAGGGACAAACAGGCTTTGTGTCCTTCAAGACCCTTAATTGACTGCTGATTACCGCATTAAATAAACTATTCTTAGAAAGGAATTCGGTGTATTAACGTGTTTTATTAGGGAACGTCTGAGGACCCTACAGAATTAGCAAAAAATAAAACAAGCCATTTTCAAAAGGGATAGTTTCTCGTACGAGCATAATAAAATTGTTAGCTTAGGAAAAAAAAGCAGGGACACTTTGCTACTAAAAAGAGGAGAATATAGAACTGAAGACAAATAAGAGGAGCTGATGGTAAGGGGATCCGGGAATTAGAGAAGGATATTTTTGCAAAAAGGAAATATATCATTTTGTTATGAGACAAGTTTCTACGTAAAAACTGTTTAGTAAAAATGGAAAAAGAGTGGCTTTTTCTTCCACATACACTGGATTTTTGTTCTGGGAGGGGTTACAAAAAAAAGGGGAAGGGTGCTTACAAAAATTTTGTTCGGTCTAAGTTTTGATATTGCTCCCAACTTTCAATTGAAAGAACTTGTTTTTTAATTTAATTTCTGACCGTTTTTCAAATCATGCCCAACTTTCTTTGCATAAAATTTCTCTAAGAAATTGCTCCAGATAACTTTCCTCGCCGCAGAAAACCCTCGCGTGGACCTCCCCCCCCCCACACACAAAAAGAACCTGCCCATAAACATTTGTGTATATTTCCAATAAAAATATTAAATGGGAACACTGGGCAAATTGCGTAAATAACAGCTCTTTTCTCGGGGACCATAGGAGTCTTTTCATTTCCAAAGGTATAGTTAATAGACTTGACAACTATGTTGAATCAAATGGCTATCTTAAAATTTTGATCGTATATCTTTGGTGGGAAAAAAGGCGTAGGAGGTGGCTAATGCCCTCCAATCTTTTTGGTCACTTAAAAAAGGCAATGAAACTTTGATTTTGGTTCTAATGAGCCCTCTCCCGATCTTCCAGATTGGTTCGATACGATCACCCTGGGGCAGAAAACAAATAAACACGCATCTGCAGTTTTTTCTCGTAAAAAAAAAACACAAAACTCAACATTTTCTTATATAGGCAACTGAAACATCTAAAATATCGCTCTCTGCTATGCCGAATCTGGTGGTGGGATTTCCATTAAGATGGATTGACTTAATGGGGGTGTTTCCCTCACTTTTTGAAAATGAGGCAAACTTTCCAAGGATCGTAGTTTAAGATATGTTTAAGGTAATGTTTAAGATATTGAATCCTTTCAAGAACATTCGATACCTTAAATATCGTTTTGTGAGCCTCAATGCCGGTTGACTGTCTCAAAGATAAAGGGTCCATTAGCGAATTCTCTTAGCGGACTTAGTTATTCTTGAAACCTATCGGCAATTTCTGGTTTGACTATGAAATTTGATTGAAAGACAAAGAAACTGTCTCGGCCAAGTTTTTAGTCAAAGTGGGTTGCACCACAGGACATTCTCAGAGTTGCCAAACTCAACAAGTGACACTTTTTTTACGTTATTTTTGGCGTTTTCCTAGCAGGTATGCTAGAATATTTTTAGGAATTAGCCTTTCCTGATTTAAAACAAAATCCTGCTCTGTTTAATTGAAAAGAAAAAATATATACTTTCTAATAATAGAAGTTTTACTAACACTGGTTACTTTTATCTCTGACACAAAAAAGTGAAAAAAAATCCATACTTTGCTAAAATTCCAGGGAAAATAGGTGTTGGCATCTAGTTTTCTGTCGTTTATTCGGACCGCTTATCCAAGCTCCACAAGTTGTGGCAAGACCGCCCAATCAATTCTAAATAATTTGGCCACAGAAACTAAAAAAGTTTATAATGGACGAGATATGCTGATTCTTAATGGTATGGAATCCCCTTTATAAATCTAATACATTTAGAATCAGCATAAAAAAACAATCCTACTAATGCATCCATCGTTATTCAAATTCCATTTTTAAAGTATTGGTAACTATTTGGCCGAGTCGCTCCTTACTACAGTTCGTTACCACGAACTGCTTGATGGAATACTCTAAGAAAGTTGCTTTTATAACTTGGTCGCTAATGACCCAAAAGCCAGAATCCTAGATAGCTTCCTCACAAATACTTTCAGTATATTTGGAAAAAAGGACAATTTGAACGTAAAAGGAAAAACGCATTCTAGATAGGGCTGGACATCATCCGCCTGCATCAAACGTTGACTAACTCAGACACCTTTGGCTGTTTGGTTAAGTACTGCGACACCTCGACACCCTAAGCCAAAATGTGTCCATTTTTAGATCTCAAAAACTAGAGGCTATTATTTTTTAACTGTTTTATTATTTGACCAGCAGGCGCTTTTTAAACCTTTTTTAAAGCGGCAAGTTAACATCAGCTATAATGAAAACAAAAAATAATCCATGTAAACAATCCTACAAACTGACTTAGTGTGAAGGTACGAAACCCAAATAAACATATAAATCCCCTACATTGGAGGAAATCCTTTACTTACGACATCTCTAGCAAAGCCTGGATGCTCAAAAAAAAGAAAAAAAGAGAAAAAAACACTACTTTGTGAAAAGGGACTTATTTTTATCAAAATCTATATTCCGTTCTAAAATGTATGTCATTATGTCACGACAAATGGGAATGTGTCCTTTTTACATAAACAGTGTCTAGTTGACAACCCTGGAGGTAACGCCTGCTACTGTCGTGGAAGAGACGAACTGGAATTTTTAATAAAAGCTGAATATCAATCACCAAGTCTAAGCTAGAACCGTTTGGTGGTTTCAGGAAATACAGAAATCAATTGTTTTCAGAGCAGTGGTCAACTATCGAACGAAAAACTACGGACAGGGGCTCTTAAAGCCAAGAATGTCACTGAATCTTTAATGCCATGATCAGCCAAGGGATTTCATCATGAAACTTTTCTCTCCACTGGCCACAATTTTGCTTGTTTTTTGTTCTTTTTTTTTCATTTAGATTTTTGTCTTTGTTGGTTTTTTAGCTTATTTTCAAAGTGTCTAAATCACCCTATTTTTAAAATTGGATTATTATTTACATGTGCTTAAAAACACGCTTAGCAGAAGTAGCATTTGATTAATTCACTACTCTAACTACTCTATATATCCTGAAATTTCCAATTTCCCACTTAATATAAGATATTTACAATCTAAAACATGACATAGTAGGTTTTAATTTTGTTCAGACAACCCCTCAAAAAATTTCATATTAATACTCTCTATCTGCTTTGAAAAAAAAACTGGTGTCTTTACTTTGTTTGAAATGGTTCGACCTCACCCCTTTCATTATACACAACTCATTCTGATAGAAAGTTGTTTTTACAAAATTTTTAGAAGCAAGATTAAGGATTTGTTAATAAAGCAGTTTATATTGCAAAGATTTTGCTACTTACTAGGGGAAACTATGACTGTGATATAGTGAATTTTTCGTCTTCGCTAACCTAATTCGGCAGCTTGAATGCATGCATTTGATATGATTCATAAGGAGAACGCTCTATTTCCTTTGGGATAAAAAATATTTAGCGAGAAATAAAATTTAAAATTACATTTCCAAATTAAGATTGCACTTAAGTGCCGGATGGTCCCGGAAACACATGTCGGAGGATTGATGGGGTGGTGACGTCACGCTCTTGTGCAACTGGGCCCGCAGTGTCAGTGGGATATGCAGATGTGGTAGCAATGTCACTGGCTTGGGGGGTTGGAGCAGTGGGGATCACCATCGTGTGAGCAGCCATCCATTCCCTCTTTAATTTCCTGCCAGGCTGCATTGGTGTCTGATCGGATGGGACTTCGGCAGGCAGCACTGGCCTGGAATGAATGTGGGTGGCTCTCGATGGTCTAGCCATCTCCAACCGTTGCATATGAGTAGTGTCATTACCCCTAGCTCTGTTTTCAGGAGGCGGGCATTTCTCAAAATTGTCCTTAAAAAGAAGAAAAAAAAATTAGTAAAAAATAACGACTCCCTTTTACAGAAAAAAAATTAGTGAAGGTAAGATTTTTATGAAAAGGCTCTTAAACTAATAATCATCAAAAGAGTAGATAAAATCTATGAATACGAAAATAAGAGCATTTAAATTGCCCCATCCCTTCCTTTCCGGGAATGTAAAACATTGAAGATTTAATTAAACCATTATATCTCTTCATAACGGAAGTATTTGCTTTCATCAAAGCCATTTGAGAATAGAACACTCCCCTCATAAGAAATAAATGTTTGTAAAAGCAAGCCTTAACCGCTTTAGTAATAAAAGATGTATTTCGTTTGGAGCGTAAGAGATAAAGGTCTAATTTTAGCAACCCTCTACCCTAAATTAAAGACTTTGCTTTCTAGCCCAATACTATCATAGTTAAAAAGCATAGTTTTCACACCCTCCCCCCTGAGAATATAAAAGACACTTTATCGAAAGAAAGGTATAGAAAAAAGGATCAATATACACTCTAAAGGGCTGTTAGGAGCTGCCTTTTATATAATTGCCATGTCCTAAAAATAACTCTTTTAATTCATTTCCCTTTCTCAGATCGTCTAGAATTATGCGACCCCGCAATCTTAATCCTTTCATTGTCTTGCGACCACCCATTGTTTTTCTTAATCAAACAGTTCGTGGTGACGAACTGTAAGTAAGGAGCGACCCGGCTCAATGGTAACCGAAACTCTAAAAAACGGGATTTTGATACCAATAGATACATCAAAAGAATCAGATTTTAATTCTGATTTCAAATATATAAGTTTCATTAAGTTTAATTTTACCCATCAAAAGTTACGTGCCTGTGAATATTTGGCTGATTTTCGAAAAAAGGGGGAAAGACCCCCTAAAAGCTATAGAACCTTAATGAAAATCACACCATCATATTCAGCGTATCAGAGAACCCTACTGTAGAGGTTTCAAGCTCTTATCTACAAAAATGTGGAATTTTCCATTTTTTGCCAGAAGAAAGATCACGGATGCATGTTTATTTGTTTGTTTGTTTGTTTGTTTTTTTTTGTTTTTTTTCCCCAGGGGTGATCGTATCGACCCAGTGGTCCTAGAATATCGTGGGAGGACTCATTGGAACGGAAATTAAAAGTTCTAGTGCCCTTTTTAAGTGACAAAAAAAAATGGAGGGCAACTAGGCCCCCTCCCACGCTCATTTTTTTCCCAAAGTCACCCGATCAAAATTTTGAGATAGCCATTTTGTTCAGCATGGTCGAAAATATGATAAAAATGTCTTTTAGGATGACTTGATCCCCCAAAGTCCCCAGGGGGAGGGCTGAAAGTTATGAACTTTACTCAATGTTAACATATAGTATTGGTTATTGGGAAGTATACAGACTTTTTCAGAGGAGATTTTTTCTGGTAGGTGGGGGAAGGAGAGGGTCGGGGGCTATATGGAAGGATCTTTCCATGAAGGAAGTTTTCATGGGGGAAGGGACATTGCTATGAAGGGGGCGCCGGATTTCCCAACATTATTAAAGAAAAAGATCAGGAATTAAATAAAAAAAAAACAAGTTTTTCAACTGATCAACTGATTGTGATTAAGAGGTCATTTTTAAAGAACTGGAAAAAAATTCGAACTATAGTTTAAAGAGCAGGGTACTGACTAGGGGGCGAACCCCCTAATATACGTGTTAAAAATTTATGAATATAGAAGTTCGTTACGTAAGTTAATTCTAAGTTACGTATATTTATTACTAATAAAAACGTTCGTAAATAAAATAAAACGAGTTTCGAGAAAGCCATTTAACCAAATATAATATGCAAATTTTGTTTTAATTATTCATGTACGGTGAGCCAAAATCAAAACCTCCATTAATTCAAAAACGTTCAAAAATTAAATGAAAAAAAAGGTTTTTTAACTGAAAGTAAGGAACGACGTTAAAACTTAAAACGAACAGAAATTATTCCGTATATGAAAGGGGCTGTCCCCTCCTCAACGCCTCGCTCTTTACGCTAAAGTTTGACTTTCTCACAACTCTATTTTTTTAAACAATTGTTTTTCTTAATCTTATGATCTTATGAATCCATGTCCTAAAAATAACTCTTTTAATTCATTTCCCTTTCTCAGATCGTCTAGAATTATGCGACCCCGCAATCTTAATCCTTTCATTGTCTTGCGACCACCCATTGTTTTTCTTAATTTAGATAAGGCACGTGCAAAGGTTGTTTACTAAATCTCCCCTCTCAAGATATAATCACATAGTTTTTGTCTATATCACGAGTGTACCGATTCTGTTGGTTTTAAATGCATGTGAAAAGACAATTTGAGAAGTTACTTCAAATGAAAGAATTAAATTGTGATGAATGGTGGGAGGAGGGATGAGGGGTTTACATAGTGGAAAAAAGCGTAATTTATGCTTTCTAACGACTATAAACATCGCTTAGTGGATATTTTTTTTGGAGGGGGGATATACCCTGAATTTGAATATGTTGGAGAGGGACTACAAAAAATGATTTTGTTTCGAAAAAACCTAAGATAATTTACTAAACAGAACTCACATTATAAATCTTTGTAGCTAAAGCTTCCAACTCATCAATATTCAATGTTATCTCCATAATTTCTTGAGATGGTATGATAATTTAACCTCAAAGCATGTCCATTATAAGCAAAATCTCAAGGCTGATTTGTGATGTAATAGAAACTTACGTAAGTCCACTGACCTAGAAAGAGACACGTGATCCTGTCCCAGTAGTGGATCAGTACATTGTACCGTTAGTATTCAGTGCGCATGTCCAAATTTCGTCTCGGAGTCATTACATTTAGAAATATCCCCATGATTGACCTTGAAAGAGGTGTCATTGACCCGTTAGAATCGATTATAGATGGCAGCAGAGGTGGCCCGTCACGATTGGATAGGGGGACTCTACTGCTATGCTTTACCCCCCCCCCCCTGATGTGCAAATATATAGCCCAAATTTGTTTCTGAACTATTATATTTTTATCCTATTTTGTTTTATTTCATTAGCATTAACGAAACTTAACTTCTCGCGTCTTTTCTGGATTCTAGAGTAGTACCAAAGAAACTTTTTGCTCTTTTTACTGGCTTAAAGTTTCGCACTAAATAGCCAATCATATTGATTGTGAAAAAATACAAAGAAAACAAAAACAAAAGGAAAAATAATAGAAAAAGAGAAAAGAGGAAAATGGGCAAAGAAGAGGGAAAAATTACTGGACTAAAATATGGAAAAACCCACCAAGAAACAGCCTTCGCAGAAAGAGATAGAGGGATGTCAGAAGGGATAGAAATTTCATAGTCATTTTTTTTGTAATTAAATAAAAAAAGCAAGTTTTTTAATTAAAGTAAGGAGCGATATTAAAACTTAAAACAAACAGAAATTATTCCGTATATGAAAGGGGCTGTCCCTTCCTCAACGCCTCACTCTTTACGCAAAAGTTTTTAATTATTTAAAAAAGTAGAGTTGTGACAAAGAGTCAAACTTTAGCGTAAAGAGCGAGGCGTTGAAGAAGGGACAGCCCCTTTCATACACTGAATAGTTTCTGTTCGTTATAAATTTTAATGTAGCTCCTTATTTTAATTTAAAAAATAAAATATTTTTTTTATTTAATTTCTGAATGTTTTTGAATTAATGCAGGTTTTGATTTCGGTTCACCGTACATGAATAATTAAAAGTAAATTTACATATTAATTTTACCTTTTATTTGCTACATGGCTTTCTCAAAATTTCGATCGGACGATTTTGAGAAAAAAGGGGCAAAGAAGGGGACCTGGATGCCCTCCAATTTTTAATTACTTTAAAAGAGCACTAGAACTTTTAATTTTATTTATGAACGTTTTTATTAGTAATAAATACACGTAACTTAGGAATTAACTTACGTAACAAACTTCAATATTCTATATTTTTGTTACGTATATTAGGGAGTTCGCCCCCTAGTCAATACCTCGCTCTTTACGCTATAGTTAGGGTTTTGTTCCATTTCTTTAAGAATGACCCCTTAATCACAAAAGCCATGTAATTAGAATAAATAGGTCTTATGAAAGTACTCAAAAAACTTTAGCGTAAAGAAGGAGGTATTAACTAGGGGGCAAACCCCCTCATATGCGTAATAATTTCTGTTCGTTTTAAGTTTTAATGTTGGTCCTTACTTTCAATTGAAAAAACTTGTTTTTCTATTTAGTTTCTGATCGTTTTTTATATAATGCTGGACAATCTGGCGCTTCCTTTATAGCAATATCCCTTCCCCCATGAAAACTTACTCCATGAAAAGATCCTCCCACGTAGCCTCCCCCTCCTCCTATGTGAAAAAATCCCCCCAGAAAACGTCTGTATACTTCCCAATAACCAATACTATATGTAAACATTGGGTAAGGCTCATAGCTTTCAGCCCTTCCCCCTGGGCTTTGAGGATTAAGTCATCCTAAAAGACATATTTATTATATTTTCGACCATGCTGAACAAAATGGTTATCTCGAAATTTTGATCGGGTGGCTTTGTGAAAAAACTGAGCGTGGAAGGGGGCCTTGTTAACCTCCATTTTTTCGGTCACTTAAAAAGAGCACTAAAACTTTAATTTCCGTTCGAATGAGCCCTCCCACGATATTCTAGGACCACTGGGTCGATACGATCGCCCCTGGGAAAAAAAACAACAAAAAAAGAAACAAACAAATAAACACGCATTCATGATAATTATTCTGGCAAAAAATACAAAATTCTACATTTTTGCAGACGGGAGCTTGAAACCTCTAAAGTAGGGTAAACATTGGGTAAAGTTCATAACTTGCAGCCCTTTCCCTGGGGAATGTGGGGAATTAAGTCATTTTCAAAGACATAGCTATTTTATTTTTCGACCGTACTGAACAAGATGGCTATCTCAAAATCTCGATCGGGCGACTTTGGGGAAAAAATGAGCATGGGAGGGGGCCTAGCTGCCCTCCATTTTTTTTGTCACTTAAAAGTGGCACAGTTACTTTTAATTTCCGTTTTAATGAGCCCACCCGCAATATTGTAGGACCACTGGGTTGATACGATCACCCCTTGGAGAAATAAAAAACAAAAAATAACACGTATTCCTGATCTTTCTTCTGGCAAAAAAAAAATACAAAATTGATTGATTGAAAAATACAACTGATGATGGGTAAAACTAAACTCGATTAAACTTATATATTTGAAGTCAGCATAAAAATCTGATTCTTTTTATGTATCTATTGGTATCAAAATTCCGTTTTTTAGAGTTTCGGTTACTATTGAGTCGGGTTGTTCCTTACTTTGGTACTTGTTAAGAATCCAGAAACTCGCGATGAACCGCATCTAGAATCTAATAAAAAATAGGTTTCCGCTGCTTATGAGATATTGCTCACTCCGGGAACTACGTTTAAACTTTAGTTTTTTGGGGTTTTAGGGGCAAAAAAAGGTGCGTTGGTTACGTATTTAATATATTCTATGCTTTACCCCCCCCCACCTTAATGTGCAAAAATATAGCCCAAACTGGTTTCTAAACTATTATATTTTCATCCTATTTTGTTTTATTACATTAGCATTAACTAAACTTCACTTCTTGCGAGTTTCTGGATTCTTAACAAGTACCCTTACTTTTTACGGAGACTAAAGTCAATGAGCTAATTGATTTCTTGAACGTTATATTTTATTTGAGCGCTACTTTTGACAAAAGGTATTGAAAGAGAACAACTTTTATTAAGCTGCTGCATCCCTTGGCAACGTTTCGGCACTATCCATAATATCAACAGACCTGGCATTATCTAACATGGATTGCAATTGTAAATTGTCCAATGATCTAGCATTTCGAAGCTCTGAGTTTAAAGAGGCGAACTTACAGCACCTCAATTTCAGAGCTTTCCAAAAATTGTTTCAATGATACCTTTGAAAATTTTCTTCAATGATAGCTAAAAATTCTTGCAAAAATAAAGTTTAACAACAACAAAAATTATTATACTGAAAGAATAAATCCTACTTGCAACTGTTGTTTAAGCATAAACCATCAAATTTACTGTGCTTTAAATTTTATTTATTCATGAAATCTTTGTTATTACCCAGAATACACTTTAACATCTGCAATAAAATTCTACATAATAATTAAAGAGATTCCACAAAATTTTAACTGTAAATTGAGTTCCTTTTGTATAAGGTTAGCTACCTAGACAATGTACCCTGGCAAATCAAGTGAAAAGAAAACTTTTTGGAATCTAGGCTATGCAATTTTTATTGGATTTGTCACTGCAGCGGTTAAAATATGTTTACATTGTAAGTAAATTAAATGGCAGCATGGGGTACGGGTAGGGGGGAGGGCAAAATATATGTTTTTGAATCTAGGACACAACGTTGTTTTTTCATTTTCCAAATGGTTCTGTCGATTCTGGTTTATTTTATCAATACAAATGGCGACACAAGGGTATTTTCGGTACTATTCTATAATGCGGGTCTCTTGGGTCAATCACTATAGATTAGGCAATGATAAAACCCGTTTTTGGCATCCTAACTGTTATAGAGCAGACAATGATAGTAAGGTTTTCATTGCGTATACGATATTAGACTTTGTTTTTTTGGGGTTTAGGGAGGGAAAGGTACCTAAGTTAGGTTAGGTTACGTATATAATATATACAATGCTTTACCTCCCCCCCCCCTATGTGCAAATATATAGCCCAAATTTGTTTGAAAACTACTATAAATTCATCCTATTTTATTTTATTTCATTAGCATTAACCAAACTTGACTTTTTAGGGAGGCCTGCATAATGAGATAGTACCATATTTTCAATAACAGAGCAACAAAAAAAGGTATTTTTCTAAATCTAGTCCCCCTCCTAATTTGTGCCGCTAAGTGCCACAATTTTCTACGTCTCCACGTCATTTTTTTATGCTGGTAAGTATACGAATGCAATCTTTTTTGTTTCAAAGAAAATACATCATAGGCAGCGCAATAGCGCTGCCTAAATAAAGAGCGATGTGAGCACAATGTATTATTATTTTTTATTTATTTTTTTTCACTTCGCATCGAAGGAGTTGTCGTAGAAACTTCAAGAAGGGCTCATTGGATTGGAAACTAAAAGAACTAGTGCCTTTTTTAATAGTTAAAAGTGATTGGATGGCACCTAACCCACTCCCACACCCACCATTTCCCCAAACACATCCAATTAAAATTTAGAGATAGCCGATTTGTTCAATGTAGTTGAAAGGTCCGTAAATTATGTCTTTTAGGATGACAAAACCCACAGCCCTCAGGACAAAGATTGTAAGTTATGCCCTGGGGGAATATAAGGTTTATATAGAAAGGGTGACCATATAAACTTAGGAGGAGGCTTATTGGATTGTTAATCAGAAGTTTTTGTGTCCTTAATAAGATTCAGAGTGATCTGAGCGTGGATATCCCCCCCCTCCATGCATATTTTATTTTCACAAAATGCCTCTGATAGAAATTTTGAGATGGTCATTTGTTGTCGTAGAAACTTTGAAAAAGCCTCATTTAATTGGAAATTGAAGGCGCTAGTGCTATAGCCATTTTGCTGAGCGTAGTTACAAGGTCCAAAAATTATATCTTTGAGGATAACCCCCCCTCCTCCCAACAGCCCTCAGGACAAGGGTTATAAGTTGTGCCTTTGGGGCATATAAGGTTTTTATAGAAAGGCATGTCGTATAAACTTCGGAACGGAGTAATTGGAGTTATAGTACCCTTTTTAAGATTCAAAGTGATCAGACGGCGGGTAACCCCCCCCCCCACACACACACACACCTCACATTTTCCCGAAATGCATTTGATCGAAATTTTGTGGTACCCATTTGTTGTAGTATAAACTTCAAAAAAGGCTCATTCGATTGGAATTTGAAACGGCCCTTTTTTTAGTCAAAAGTGATTGGTGGTAAACAAGCCCCCCCCCCCGCCTATCAATACCCAAAACACATTTAATCAAAATTTTGAGATAGCCATTTTGTTCGGCGTAGTTGGAAGGTCTGAAAATTATGTCTTTGAGGATAAACCCCCCCCCCCTCATAGCCCTCAGCGCAAGAGTTGTAAGTTATACCCCAAGGGTATATAAGGTTCTTATAGACAGGTTGGTCGTATAAAATCCTGAGGCTGCTCATTTTATTGGAAATCAGATGTTCTCATTCCCTTTTTAAGAGTCAAAGAGATCGGGGGCAACCGCCCCTCCCCTCGCTACGTCGTATTTTTCACAATTGCATCCGAAAAAAAAATTTTGAGAAAGCCATTTGTTAAAAAAGAGTGCAAAGATCATGTAATAAGGCCGTAGGGGTGGACAGAAAACCCCAGAGTCTGGGGGTAAGGGTTGTAAGTTATGCTCCAGGTGCTTATAAGGTTTTTATGGAAGGGGTGGTCAGAAAGGGTTGAAGGGGTGGTTGTGAACTTCAGAAGAGGCTAATTCGATTTTAAATGTATAGTTCTAGTTCCCTTTTAAGAGTCAAAAACAAAATACGTTTTAAATGTTTACACTTTTTTTACTTTCATAAATAAAAGTTATCGAAACTTTAAGTAATAAATGTCAGTATATGTCAATAAATTGACAATCTACGGTCATTTGTTTATTTATTTTCTCAGTAAAGCGCAAATTATGTTCTAGTCATGAGAATCCATGGGGGTCACCAGCCAGGGTTGCCAACTGCCAACGTCAAAAAAGAGTGCAAATCAAGGCCAAAAAAGAGTGCAAGTCAAAATATTTGCGCACGCACGGCTGCCGCCGCCCGCCAAACCCCTTTCACTGTTCTGACCAACCTTACACCATTTACAAATAATTATCAATTATCTTACGATCAATAAACATATTATCTTTAATTTTTCAAATGTATTTAAAATACAGTTAGGAGGACTCCCTACTTACACCAACCTCTAAATAATGGGTTAATAATGATTTTCATTCTTTTTGTAGCTTAGAAGGTAATGCTCTGCTTGAAACTTGCTGGTGTCTATTTTGATTGCTTGGATCTTTAACTGAACTATAGTTGAATTCATCAAATGTTTAGATAAAGTTTTGTCTCCATTTTATCCAAATGTTTTGAAAGGAATAGAAGAGGTCCGACTAACCAGTCGTGAACTAAAGCTGACTTCACTGCAGTGAAATAAAGTACCGTACCCTAGCAGTGAAAAAAAAATGGTGAAAACATTCTTAGTCACACAAAATAATTCTTCTTCCTCTACTAGATTTTTTTCTTCTTTCCTTTTCTTGTAAATTAATTTAAAAAAATTTTTTCACAAAATAAGTTTTTCAAAGAAAAGTAAAGAACTCTATTAAACCAAAAGTGAGCAAAAATAAAAAAAAACTACCAAGCGTGAAACTACCACAAATCAGCATCGATAAATAAATGAAATCCAAAACGAACAGAAAATACAATAAATAACCGAGTCAAACTCAAAACTAGCAGAAATTAACACGAGTAGGGCTCAAAACCCCTATGCCTTCCTAAGGCCAGAACATTATTTGCATTTTACTGAAAAAGTTAAAAAAATTTTACTTTTATAACTTTAATAAATTAAATAATATTAATATTTTGATTACTAAATATCAGTATATGTATATTAAACTGACAATGCACATACATTTGTATTTTTTTTCAGTAAAGTGCAAATTATGTTCTGGCCTTGGGAAGGCATAGGGGTTTTGAGCCCTATGTCAATTTCTGCTCGCTTTGAGTTTAACTCGGTTATAAATTGTAATTTCTGTTCGTTTTGGGTTTCATTTATTTATCGATGCTGATCTGTGGTAGTCTCACGCTTGGTAGATTATTTGATTTTGTTTTTGCTCAATTTTGCTTTAATGGAGTTCTTTACTTTTCTTTTAAAAGCTTATTTTGTGGAAAAAGTGTTTTAAATTAATTTATGTTCATTTTATATTGACATAGTCTTTTCAAGGAAAAAGAAAATACTACTTCAAATCTTTCCGTTTTTTTTTTAAAGACTTTATAGTAATTTTTAACAACATACACCCTTTTAAAAATCTGGACACAAATATTAATGACACAAACATTCACAAGCAGTGCTGCTAGATTAAACACGTTTGCACGTTTTTGGCGGTTACTCATTAAATTTCCCAGGTCGGCGCATTTTTCAAAGCAAGTTTGTCATATTTGCCGCCAAAAATGAAGCCTTCAGTCCAATTTAACTTTTGTGGCATTAACAGTCATCTGGTAACCAGGGGCACCAATTAAGGATAGTAGGGGGTAGAGTATTTTCCAAATCTAGGGTTATAGATATAGATCCCCTTATAAATCTAGGGTGATTATTTTCTATGAAATTACCACAAAAAGAAATATTTCACTAAAAATACAAAAAGAAGTTTTTCTCAAAATCTAGGGTGACCAAAAAACTAGGGGCAAATGCTCCTTAGCCCAACTGACGCCCCTAATGGCAAGACTGTTTCCTAGCACAGGATATGATTTACAAAAAGAAAGCACAGAATCTTACCTGGTCGAGGGTACTGAATTTCTTTACTGCTAACGGCCTCAGTGACCTCTGGCGTTCTAATTTTGACTGAAGAGTTGGGATAACCTCCAATGATTGCCCAGTTAACCTAGGATAAATTATTTTATCCGTTTGACTTCCTGAAATTAATCGCAAATATCCTTAAATCGTTTTGTCATTAGATGACTGGGCGGAAACCCAAAAACAATCATAATAGTTTCCACAAGTCTTTCCTTCTTAATTGAATAACTATGATTATTTTTTTGAGTAGGCTTCCCTTTAATAATCAGGCCCGACGAGAGAGCTGCAATTTATGCTGAGCAGCTACAATTCTTCTACCCCTCCCTCTTCCCTTTGTCGCGGTTATGGAAATTCAAAACGTTTTTGAATTTCATTACATTTTTTACAAAGAAAATCAAAGTATATAGATTTATGAGTAACAGGTCAAACCTTTAATCCAGGCAGCAATGCTATATCCAAGGGGATAGGGGGTTTGACCCCTCCCCCCGAAATATTTTTTCGACTCCTAAACACGTAGCAAAAATTCATATAAACAAATTTTGGATGTTTTTTAAAGTTTATTTGCCCTCCCCCTCTCTCCAAACAAAAATCCTGGATACGGCCCTGCCAGACAGTGAAAATATACTTTTAAAAAATGACCGAAAGGTTTGGTGTCGCCTCTAGTAGCATTTACGAGGGGAACAAAGGCATAACTAATTATTTACAGAAACTTTTCACATTTTCTGTGGAACTTATATTTATTACTCATCCACTAAAAACTCAGAAATATAATACTTAAGTTTTCTAAGCAACGTTACGCAGACAATAAATTTATACATATGGCCCAATTCTACTTTTCTCATCAGGCTTTCGGACTCGATTTCATCGATCTTGAATTGTAGTCGAATTGTCAAACTGAAACACAGTTGAATAGTAGGAATGTCATATTCTGTAGCTTATACGACAAAAATAGTTGTAGAGGAATATAAGAACTGTGGGGGCAATTGCAAAAGCATTGGATACGACTTTACTAGATGAGTAGAATAAATATTTCATCGATAGAAAACCACTCAAAGCGAATGCGAATTTTCTCATTTATAATTTTTGAGTGGAAAAATAAATGAAAAAGAATTTTTAGCATTCGAGTCTATTGGCCTTTAGTGTTGTTTCATAATTTTCTTAACTAAAGACATGTTTTCACTTTCCCAATCGTTGCAAACGAATCTCAGACAAAACTTAATCCGATGAAGAATTTGAAAATTGACTTTTAGATATAAAGAAACTTCCAGCATTTCAAGCTACTAGACAAGCAAAAAAATCACAAAATTAGAAAACAAAAATCGTGCATAGTTATTTCTTAAATGAAGAATTTTACAAGCTTCATTCAGTTCTTTGGATTTTAAAATCCATCGAAAAAAAAGAACGTTGGGAATCACTATAAAATTTCACTGACAATTGTTAACAACAATTTTCGGTTAGCTCATGGAGGTATAATTGTTTGTCAATTTGTCACTAAACCATTTTTGTCAGTACAGTGGATACAACAGTCGGGATTTGTTACTAAGAAGCTATTAGATTGAATACCTCATAAAAAATGATAAGAATACAAATAATCTAATATAAATACTAAAGACAAAAACAGAGTTTACGGTCCTATGCTTTGTGTTACAATTGAGCATTACATCAATTTTGTTGTGGCACATTTTCGTTAGCCAATGACACGATTCCTTACTCCTGGAGACACAAAAAGCCCACCTAAGGAAACAAGATTGGTTTTAAACTATTTTGAGCTGGGAACTTGAATCAAATAAATTTGTTTCTTATGATTAACGTATTCAAAATATGATTGGCTATTTTGTGTGAAACTTTAAGCCGGTAAAAAGAGGGTAAAGTTCCTTTGGTACTTGTCTAGAATTCAGAAAACACGCGAAAATTTAATTGCGAAAATCAGATTGGCAATACCCGGTACTTATATGAGACGCTGTATAAAAAAAGGGTTTTTCACTCCTAGAACTACGAGTATATTTAAACTTTAGTTTTTGGGGCTTAGAGAGAATAAAAGGTACCTAGGTTTGGTTAGGTTAAGTTATGTATTTAATGTATGCTATGAGTAGAGCCCCCCTATGAAATCGTGACGGTGCACCTCTGCTGCCATCTATAATCGAGTCTAACGGGTCAATGACACCTCTTTCAGGGTCAATCAGGGGGATGTTGACAATATAATGGTCTCCCAGGGAGCATTTGACAATATAATGAAAACTGATTCTCCCCCATTGGACTATTGTATAAAGCTTTTACGATGTGACTCAAATGATAATGGTCAATTTATTAATATATTAATTGGAAACACCAGAATAATATTGTCGATATACTTTTAAAGAAATTGCCATTAATTTAATCTGGATGACTCTCCATTCAAAATAGGTAGCGTCACAGAGATACTCCTCTCCCATTCCCCACTGAATTTATCGAACGAGGATCGGTTTCCTTTTAGCTGTGAGAGAGTTGACATCGGAAACCAAAAATGTTCTATACATGTCCACTTTGCATGTACACTCTTGGCAGTTGGTCATCATGTGAAAATTGTACAATTATTGATGACTATAATGAAAAGTGCAAATTATGCAATCCTTGTAAATTACATAAAGGATATACAGTACAAATTAAAGAATGTAATTTATGTCTTGAAGAGATTTGTGACTCTCACCCTAGAGGAAATCTATGCTCCAATTGCCACTATGACAAATGTGATCAGTGGGAGAATATTTACCCCTGTATGATTGGAAAGAATCCCAAACGTAACTTTAGTTTATTTTTACGAGATTGGTATTGTTGTGAATTTAAATGATTTTGGGATGAAGAATCTGGTCTACGATTCAACTGTTGGGGTAACAAGACAATTTGGTTTCTACGTCATCGTTGTGACGACACTGCCTATTATGAATATAAACCTAGTGATTTTTATTTGGCAGTTACTGAATGTGATTCGCCATTTGAAAACACTTTATATGATATTGCTTCAAATAGACGGATTGAAACACGTGAATTTCACAATATGAATGCAAATAGTATCATTGACTATACAAAGAGCTTTGACAAGAGTGAAGTTAAATTATACTGTAGAAAATGTGACCCTGCCTTCGCAGCCAATCAAGATCAATATGCAGTGAATTCAAATGATCTACCAGCATTAGTGGTTCACGACAGTTGCCTATACACCGAAGAAGAAATCTAAAGTGAAGAATAAAGACAGTGTTGTATATACATTTTTCATTTATTAATAAACAAATTCACATACATTTTTTAAAAACTTTACTCGTGTGGCACTAAAATCAATATTATACATGTCTGACAGGATATTTTCCACCATAAAGTCATTGAGACGTGGATAGTCTACATAAATGTTGAGAAACTGCTTGTAAGTATAGCCGCGACATCTGAACAAAAATTATAGTAGCGCATGAAAGCCGCATGTCTTAGTCGTCAGATCCTGCACTCTCTTCTGATTTTGAATAATAGTTTTCCCACTGCTCTAAAATAGTTGCTGATGTGTGGAGTGCAGAATGTATAGAGTAGGCCAAGAGGATAAAAGAATTCTATATTCTTTGATGTTTGAAAGATGCACAACCAATGGCTAGTATTCACAGACGATGGACTGCTATTAACAATGATTAGGGTATTGTTGGCACTTTGAATTTTTCCAAGAAAGTCCGAGGGCAGACAATAGGATCTTTATATGGACATGTAGGGGTCCATATTAAATACAATGATTATTTGACTGGTGTTCATGGTGCAAGGTCTAGTAGAACACTGCGTTCGGGAGTGATTTCCCAATAGGTTTCAAATTGATTTAGTGAGATTAGTGCGATACTCTCAGCTAATGGGTCGGCAAATGTACACTCTAAACGCAAAATTCCCGTTCGTACTATACTCATATCCTGGGTGCCAGACAAATCCAATACAATGATACCTTGTGTCTTAGCAAGCATTTCTTCGGTCATACCATTTTCAAATAGTTGTGAATCATAATCTAGGGTTTGCATTGTCAACCCATACAATGTCCTATCGGATTTATCAAAAGATATATTGTAGAGTGGGATTCCATCTAATTTGCATACAAGAGATTAAAGCCCAAACATTTCAAATTTAGGTGGACATCCATTCCATGATCCTATTGCACTAGTGCTTTTTACAAATGCCAAGGCTAACTTTGACGGAATTTTGCCATTGATAAAGGATAGGTCGGTGAAGGTGCGTGAGCCTTTGGCAATATGACGTTGATTGGTGATTGTATGAGGAACAAGTAGTTTAGTATTATTTCCAGAGGCTCTTAGTTTTTCTACTGCCAAAGCAACAGAACTCATAACCTGCTGTTTGCTTATATGTAATATTGCCGAGGTTAGAGAGACAGTTACATCAGGATTAGCAGCAAGTTCTTTTCGTAAAATTAAATTGGATGGAGCAAGCGTCAGTTTTTTATCCACTTTAATATTGGGTGGTAGCCATTGGGGTATATTAAATATTTCATAATATATTTCTCCAAATAGATGTAATTCACTAGTTGTAGCATTTTTAAGTGCATCTGTACTATCAGTATTAGTAATATATTCATATCCATTAGAAGTGCCTCTCAATTGCTTGTATGACCTGGGTGTCATCAGCTTGAATTGCATATAACTTGTATAATTTAAGAGATTGTTGCTTTTGCTCACCAGCGTGCCATTTATGTAGACACTAATTTGACAAAATAAATTATGTAATATAAAATTTTCATAGGATATTCCATCAGCAAGAATTGGCAACGTATTATCGGATTTCCGGACTTTCAATCATAAATCTATAAATGTTGAAGACTTGTCCATAAAGTAGTCTTCATTGGAATAAATTTGAAAGTGGATATTATCGTAGAGGGGTTGTTGAGGATAAAATTGTTCATAGTATCCATGTTTTACACTCACATCAACATTTTCTGCATTGAATAGATTTAAAGATGAAGTGATTGAAGGTTGGGAATCTTTATGTGGTAGATATGATATCTTAGGAAAATAAATCTAGTTTCGATCGAACAATTCTCTTTCTGGGGCTTCTTCTTCTACTAGTGCTTATTGTACGTGTTGTCTTTTTACTTCTTTTCTTTTACGGGGTGATGTCTTTCGCTTCTGACCTGAGTAGAGACTGATGAGTGGTGCACTGTTTCTCGACCTTTTTAAACCTTTTCCATTTTGCTTTAATCTCTCGCCAAGGGTTCACGCACTGGGCCTAAGATTTTCCGAAGCACTGTTTTTAAAATCCTTGCCAGAGTCCCAATCGTATAGTGTAGAGGATGCAATATCTGTCGCAGCTGGTACAATATGTTTTCTAGCCAGAGTAGTGCAGAGCGAAAAAGCTTAGAAAACCAACTGCCAAGACCAAAGACAGACATCGACGAACGGCCTGTGTATTTGCCCATTCTATTGCCCAGTTGTTTTGGGCCAAGATTATTAACATAACAGTCAATATAAGGACAAATGAATACCACTTTTCTATTAGACATCATGTTGTTGAATGGGTCAAAAATGGCATGTAATCACAGCCAAACCTTTTGATATTGCTAGGGGATCACCTAATTCAGCTCTTTGTGTTAACTGACAGAGTTCCAAATAGGAAGTGTTTACGAGGATATACTGAAGATGCTTTATATTGCAGTGGTGAATATGTTCTTGATTGGTTTTTTGTTTAAGAACACGTAGGAGGGGGACTTATGAATTACCAACTCTCGATGTTTCAACAAATGAAGTAAAGATAAATATACTTGTGTCTGTTGAAAAGGCTGGCGGAAAGTCTGCAAAAATAAAGTTACTGCTTTCAGCACTTATACCATTGATTATGTTGAGCTTAAATCTAAGAAAATCTCTCAAAATATCATTGAGGATAACTTTTTCATCATCAATGGGTGAACTAATGTATATCTTGCCCTCCTCCTTTGAATAGTCTTGATCTAGAGCTTGTGGTGTAAAGAACTCTTTTTTTGGATAAAACCCTGTTTTACATTGTGAGTAATTTCCCAGTGGACACTTATTTGAACACTTTTTATAATCGTCTTATCTATGGCATGATTATTTTGACTGCTGTGATTTCCCCTGGGAATAATTGTTTTAGCTCAGTGTTACCGATTGGAAGTTGTCAATCGAAGATTTTATTACGCAAATCTTATAATACCATATTGATAGGCAATTACGCTGAGATTAAGATGGGAAAAGAAAAGTAAGCAGAAGAGGGGAGGAGAGTTGTTCGCAAGAGCCATGGTACCCGCTGGGCTTGCCCCTTAAAGTGTGGGGACAAGGTGGACGGCCTTCAGTACTTCACTTACTTTTCTCACATTAAAACCACCAGAAAAAATCATTCAGTACTTGGGTGGTGAAGTTTGTTTTTCACGAACTACGGATAAACAATGAGTGAGAAATTTGTTTATTCGCCGCTTCTGAACTTTCTTTTCCGTTCGCTGAATAATGGCATTATTCATGCCATTATTTCTTTTCCGTTCGCTGAATAAGCTATTCCAAATAATTGACTACGCAGTTAAGTCCCATGACAAGGAAAGGATAAATGAAGCCCGAGTTTTGCTGCATGAAATCACTTGAGCTACCGAGCGGTTGTCTATGAAAGTCAAAGATGAAGATAACGTTAAAGAACTATGTTGCACAATGGTCTCGGCGGTGAAAGATCAGAATTGTAAGCTTTCTAAGTTTGTAATAGTGGACCCACAAGAAGTTCCTACAACTGCAGACAAAATCAGTGCAGTCGTAATTACCCGTGTCAATGAGATGTGCAGAAAGGTAGACGGATTTATAGAATCGCAAAGCCAACAAAAATTCAGTCAACTACTTACCCAGACTTCAAAAACCTCCGTCCCCCCTCTCCAACCGTTCTCACAAGCTGCAGTAGTAATAAAAAACTTTCCTTATGGATTGAAAACTCCCGAATCCCGCAAGGAGTTTATTACCCAATTGTGCGAAAATGACAGTGATGAAGTTGTTGAACTGAAGCGTTTAAAAACTGAAACTAAGCTACTTGTTAAGAACAAAAACGCCACCACTCGCATCGCAGAAAAAATAGCAAAGGCAGGTTCGAACTTAGAAGGCCCCATCATACATTGGCATCGTTACGCAAGTGCCTCGGGATGTTACAGAGGAGGAATTGAAGGCCCTCTTCATGGGCCTAATTGAGGCCAAACGTTGTGGTACTGCAAAGGCATTTAAACTCTATTTCGAAACCGCAGCTGACCTCAAACTTGCCGTCAAAAGCCCGCCAATGGTTGGAGTTGAGCTACTAAATGTGAAAAACTTCATTTTTTTGCCTCTAAAGTGTTACAAGTGCCATAAAAATGGGCATAAAGCCGCTTCGTGTACAAATGAAGCTGTCTGTGGCTGATGCTTTAGTTCCGAACACGTTTCATCAAATGATAACCCTGTACAAAGCCAATGCGTTGTGTAGCTTGTAATTCGTCGTCTCACACCTGCTATCACGTAAGATGCCCTGAAAACCAAAAAGTGATTGCAGAGAAGCCTAACCATGGAAGTTAGCGCCATTTCCTGGAATATGCATGGAGATGCTCTTAATAAGCGCCCTGTAATTGAAGAATTCTTGAGGAATCACGACGTGTTGTGGTTGCAAGAACATCTCCTAATTGAGTGCAATAAGGAGCTCCTTGAATTCCCTGATTCCCATGTGTTATATTTTTCACCAGCCAAACGTCTTCTAAGCCACGGTAGACCCTCTGTTGGCATTGCTACCCTAGTTCGCAAAGCAATTCCCAGTGTCCTCGTGGAGACCTCAGCCAATCATATCGCTATTCAAATTACGAATCTGACCGTTATTAACACTTACCTTCGACAGATTACAAGTCCGAAAAATCTGAAGAATGCTTTGCTCTTGCGGCCAAACGTCTTGCAAAATGTGTTACCCGCAATGCTATGCCCGAAAAGCTCCTGATTGGTGATTTCAATTGTGACTTACGTGACTTGACCTCAACTTGATCAAATCTTATCCTGCAGCTTACCAGTAATCTAGAAGTTCTAATGAAAAATCGTGACGCAACTTATCTTCATCATACGGGGGCCACTACCAACATCGATCACGTCTTAGCATTGGGAAATCTGTTCAAAAGCCAAGTGAAAGTCCTGTCTTCAACATACACTTCTGACCATTTTCCGATAACTGTCAAAGTAAAAATTTCTGCTGCTGCCCTGCAGCCAAGATTCCAGTCTGGTTTGTCAAAGAAGAGTGGGAAAAGACAGACGCATCATCTTTCCAATCGGTCTGTGATACAATCCTTCGTAAGATTAAGATCCCTTTCATTCTTTTACAAAAATCTGCAGTTATTTCTCATGACGATGCTCGTGTGCTTATGGACATTTATTGTGCTCTTATTTGCCATGCCATTAAATGCGGCATAAAAGCTGCTGTGCCAACAGTGACAATCATGCGCGGAACGCGAATTCAAGGTTGGTCCCGGAACTCCGAACTGAAGTCTGCGTGTCAGAAATCTAAGTTTTGGTCCCAAGTCTGGTTTGATTGTGACAGACCACGAACAGGCTGGGTTAACTGTGTTCGGAAACACGCAAACTGTGTAATTGCCAGAGATCTAAACAAGCACAGGTGCGATTGCATAACCAATTTTTCTGAAAGCGTGAACCAAAATCCTAGTGCCCTGTGGAAACATGCCCTGCGACCCAACCGTTATGCTTCGCCGGATTCTGTTCCTCGTGAAGATCTCTGGGAAGACCATTACCACCGAGAGTTTGCACCTCCCCCCTTTAATCTTAGTGCAAAACATGCTGAAAAGCTTAACTACAGCTTACAGTGCCATGCAAAGAGTGATTTTGTCGTGACATAAAGCATGGTTATCTCTGCTATAATTGAGTTGAAAAATAAATTCAGTTAGGGTATTAATGGTATCTGCGGGGCCGTTCTTGATTTTAGTAGTGATTTTCTTGTTGACCACCAGACTTTACTGTACCCAATGATATTCTCCTCTGGAGTAGTGCCAAAATCTTTTTGCGAAGGCAAATTGATCCCCGTGTTAAAGCAAGGTAAACCTCGCCACCTTTGCAGTTCGTATAGACCCATTACTGTGTCGAATGTTTTTTGAAAGTTATTTGAGTTGCTAACATGCGAAGAAATTCGGTCAAAATGTTACGTTCCTTCGGGGCAGTTTGGCTTTCAGAAGGGACTAGGGTGTGGTCATGCCCTGTCAGCTCTATATGCTATACTTTTGGATGCTGATGCAGCTAGTGAATCTCTAGTTCTTGCTAGCCACGATGTGCACCGTGCATTTGATTCGCTCGTCCACGAATATATTTTGTACTCGGCATATAAGAGGGGGGTCAACCCTTCGGTGATAGGAGCGTATCGTGATTTATATGGTAATCTCGTGGTCCATATTTATATTCCTGGTCTGAGTGATATTTATGTTGTTTTACCGGTTTATAAGGGAGTGAGACAGGGATCTATTGTTTCACCTGATTTTTTCAACAATGCAATAATAAAGCCACAATCGCAAATTGAATGTTCATGCATAGTTCGCGGTTTGAATCTAAGTCTAGTTTGTTATGCCGATGACGTGTTTATGCCTTGTCGGACCATTGCGCGCCTCGAGGAGAATTTTAAAATGTTAAATGATGAATACCGGAAAATTGGTCTTAGTTTCAATGCAGCTAAGTCTGAGATTGTTGTCTTTAATTGGAATGAATCGACTGATGTATCTGTTAGACTTCGTTAACTTATTTGGACCTCCCTGTCGGAACTTCCGTGCGAGCAACCCGCTCGCTCATAGTTAGCCACCTGAAAAAGCGAATTTCAGCGTCATATGGCAACATTGTGGCAAATAAACTCCGTTTTAATCGCATGATTTTAGCTGGGCTGTATAACGCAACTGCGCTGCCACATATTCTATATATTGCACTTTTCTGGAGAATGCTCCAGAAATCTGACATTAAGCAAAATCGGTCTTACTACTTTCGTTATGCGAAGTATCTGTTGAGACTACCTTTGTGGACGCGTAACTCATATATTAGCCTTCATTATAAAGTTACAGAACCATGTCAGGCCGTTAGAAAACAGATTGACAATTTTAATGCAAGACTATCGCACGAGTGGTCGTCCCTCCTGTGGCAGTAGTGTCGATGTAGTGCTTTTAAGTGCTTGTTCTGTATTGTTTCTTTTTTTTTCTTTTTTTTTTGTATTATGTTGTACTCTGTCCTTTTGCTTTTTTGTAGTGACCGGTTAAAAAATAAATAAATAAATAAATAGTTGAAATGAAAGGCTCATTTTTTACGACCGGAAATTCTTTTATTGATAGAACGACAAAAGTCATTCATACTGGTGAGTTATTCATAGGGTAATTCAATATATGGATAATTCATCCAATTGATCTTTTGAATTTGTTCTTGATCACCAGAGGGTGGCGGCCAATCATAGGGTCTAATTTTCATATCATATTTGCGATCCTTTCTCAGGATGTCATATGTATTTTTGAGAATACAGTCGACAAGAGCTACTTCATACTTTCCATCGTCGAATTTGATGGTGGGACAGAGTTTCGTCCAAAAATCACTTTTTTTATTACAATAATTGTAGAAAGGATCACAAACATTGGACAAGAAAGTCACATAAAAATCATCGGGCATTTTTGATGTCTTCAAAACTGACCCAAGAATCAAAATCAGAGTTGTATCCTAGCCAGCAAACAAAAAAATTTCTCTTGCCCCTGCGAGTATGACTTTTTTAATATCGTTTCAATTTGATAAATTTCCCTAGTGTTTCTAACTTTTTGTAGTTCATATTAATAAAAACGGCCAATAATCTCATCATCTTTGGTGTCTTGCAGTCGATATGTTGTGGGTGTAGTTTCTAAGATTTTGGACACTTTAACAAGTTCAGTGCTCCATAAATAATTCCCGTTTTCAAAAATATTGGTGGTTCTATTAATTCGAACATTATCACCAACATTGAATTTCTTCTCCACATTTTTTTTTCTTTTTCACCATTGGAATATTGCTTTGGAAAAGCATCAAATGTATTTTCACTGTAATGAACGTCCCGAGGGCAAACATTGGACAGGGATCAATGTGGTTGCTGGTTGTATATTTGCATGATTTTATCTAAATCATGAATAAAAGCAGCAGTATTTTTCAGCGTACGTCTTGTCTCTCACTAAGCTGAAAAAAACTAACGAAGTAACAGGTTTGTTCCCGAGTTTTACACGGCGTAAACTTCAGTGAGTGGTGCATAATCCTTCCCCCTACGGAAATTAAAAAAATAAAACTCAAATCAAATTCGCAAATTTGGAAAGGCTTATTTTTCACGGGGGGGGGGGTATTCTCCGTGGGGTATTTTCCACGGGGGATATTTTCCAGGGGGTATTTTCCGGCGGGTAATCGCCACTGGGGGGGGAGGTAAACGTCAGCCCCAATCCTCTAGGTGTGATAGAGCCACTTCAAACGCCTTAAGCAAATAGACTAATTGGACTTGGTATTTTATGCTTAGCTATGTTCCTTTTGTAATGTCGCATGCGTCATATGTATAAAAACAATACGTTCACTCTTGGAGAGGCGGAAGAATGATGAAATTTATTTCTTTTGAAATGTAGGCCTACTCATAAATATGACGTCAATCATATGATTTTTTTTGTCAATCATTTATTTCCTGTGTAATTTTGCCTGCATCATAGACACTAAGAACGATAAAATCACTACTGAGGCCAATATGACGTTTGCATGCTTCTTGAATGAACTCATAAATATGACAATCACTGACATGAATATTTTTCAGATATTAAGGATCTTAACGAATTTTCTTAAACTTTTAACCTATATAGATCGTTTTTTTAGGCCAAAAAATATAAGGATCCCAGTTTTTCCCCAAAAATATGGAGTCATTTTCGAGAAAAAATATATACATAAATAATTACTTCTCGTTTAAAGAGATAATATATATATATATATATATATATATATATATATATATATATATATATATATATATATATATATATATATATATATATATATATATATATATATATATATATATATATATATATATATATATATATATATATATATATATCATCAGAATCTTGCAAAGTAAAATCGAAATCTTGGCTGGTATTTTTAGAATCTTGTCTGATATTATCAAACTTTTTACTATCTATTTCACAACAATTATAGATAACTGCATAACTGAATTTTAAGCTAGATTACACACGATTTTTTTTTCCAAAGACTAAAAGATAGGTTAGTTTAAGAAGATCTAGGGGCAATATGGGAATCCAGTTAAATGTAAAAATGTCTTTTTGAACAAAAGAAAATGTATGTTCACAAAAAATGCAGTGTTACAGTTTGAAAAGTTTTAAATAAAACGCTTGCACATTTGCTTCGCTTGTCCTTCATACGGATTAATTTAAAAAAGCTTTTTTTATAAAAAAAAAGTTTTTCAAAGAAAATTAAAGAGCTCCATTAAGCCAAAAATGGGCCAAAACAAATTTAAATAATTTTCCAAGTGTAAAACTACCACAAATCACTATTAATAAATAAATGAAACTCAAAACCAAAAGAAATTACAATAGATAGCCAAGTCAAACTCAAAACGAGCAAGATCACGAAAACAGATCACGGATACGTGTTTGCTGTTTTGCTGGTTTTTTTTTTTTTTTTTTTTTTTTTTTTTTTTTTTCCAGGGGTCATTTCACAAGCTAAGGGTGTCAAGGTGTAGCTTTTAAGGAATATTTAGGTAGTTGTTGAATTAAATCAAAACAAACTATGAGCATGTAGACTTTCAAAAAGGTGACAAAGTAATATCTGAAGAAAAACATTTATTTTTAAGTTAGAACTTTGGGTGTAAGTTGTGGGGGATTTTGAACTAGCCAGAATGCACTGTGTGTATACTTCTAATACGACCACTACAGTTACTGTAATAAATTTAGCTAAGCTCATTAAGGTGAAACTTTTAGGGAACGTTTAGGACGAGTTTTAATGAAACGAAAAAAACTGTATGCAAGCAGGTTTTCAAAAGGGCATATAGAAATATCATAGGCAGCACCCCTCCATAATAGCTAAGAATATCATCAAATTTTTTAAAGGAGCCAATTTGATCTACAATTAAAAGTTCTGGTGCTCTTTTAAAGAGTAAAAAGAGATTGGAGGGTAAAAAGCCTTTCTCTCAAGCACATTCATTTTCCAAACAAATCCAGTCAAAATTTAAAGACAGCCGTTTTATTCAGTATTAATTAAAAAAACTTTTCCACAAAATAAGTTTTTCAAAGAACAGTTAAGAGCTCCATTAAACAAAAAATGAGCAAAAATAAAATAATCTACCAAGCTCGAAACTACCACAAATCAGCATTGATAAATAAATGAAACCCAAAACGAACAGAAATTAAAATAGATAACCAAGTGAAACTCAAAACGAGCAGAAATTAACACAAGTTGGGTGCAAAACGCCTATGCCTTCCCAAGGCCAGAACAAAATTTTTACTTTACTGAAAAAAAATACAAATGAATGTGCATTGTCAGTTTAATATGCATATACTGATATTTAGTAATAAAAATGTTAAATTATTTGATTTATTAAAGTTATAAAAGTAAGAACATTTATATTTTTTCGGTAAAGTGCAAATTTTGTTCTGGCCTTGGGAAGACATAGAGGTTTTGCACCAAACTTATGTTAATTTCTGCTCGTTTTGAGTTTGACTCGGCTATTTATTTTAATTACACTTGCATGATGGTGACGTGGCTGGAAAGATCCCACAGCTTGAATTCCTCCATAAAAAAAGTCCAGGGTCCTTTCAGCAACAAAATCTTTAATATATTATAATATAATAAATCAAAATCTGATATATATATATATATATATATATATATATATATATATATATATATATATATATATATATATATATATATATATATATATATATATATATATATATATATATATATATATATATATATATATATATATATATATATCAGTAGGGTATGGCAATTTTTGTTTCAGAAACGCATCTATTATATCAGTATTTTTTTTGGGAAAAATGCCATCCTGGGATTTTCTGGCAAAAAAAAAATCATCTCTACATATCTATGTACAAATTTTTCTTCGTCACTGTAGCATAAAAAAAGAAAAACAAAACGCTGTTCAAACAGCCAGAAATTCTCTTTTTTTGTGCTATCACATTTTGCAATGATAAATTTAGTTTTATTAGTGTGATAAATAAAAAAAAAAACAAGTTTTTTAACTGAAGGTATGGAACGACGTTAAAACTTAAAACGAACAGAAATTATTCCATATATGAAAGGGGCTGTCCCCTCCTCAACGCCTCGCTCTTTACGCTAAAGTTTTTTATTAAAAAAAAAAAAATAGAGTTGTGAGAAAGTCAAACTTTAGCGTAAAGAGCGAGGCGTTGAGGAGGGGACCGCCCCTTTCATATACGGAATAATTTCTGCTCGCTTTAAGTTTTAACGTCGTGTCTTACTTTCAGTTAAAAAAACTTGTTTTTTTTTATTTAATTTTTGAATATTTTTGAATTAATGCATGTTTTTATTTTGGCTCACCGTACATGAATAATAAAAACAAAATTTGCATATTAACTTTACTTTTATTTGGTTAAATGGCTTTCTCGAAACTTGTTTAATTTTATTTACGAACGTTTTTATTAGTAATAAATATACGTAACTTACGAATAAACTTACGTAACGAGCTTCTATATTCATATTTTTTAATACGTATATTAGGGGGTTCGCCCCCTAGTCATTACCTTGCTCTTTAAGCTAAAGTTCGAATTTTGTTCCAATTCTTTAAAAATGACCGCTTAATCACAAAGGCCGTTAATTAGAATAAATAGCTCTTATGAAAGTACTAAAAAATCTTTGGCTTAAAGAGCAAGGTATTGACTAGGGGGTGAACCCAGTCATATACTTAATATTTTCTGTTCGTTTTCAGTTTTGATGTTGCTGCTTACTTTCAGTTGGAAAGCCTTTTTTTTAATTTAATTTCTGATCTTTTTTTTTAAATAATGCTGGGAAATCCGGTGTCCCCTTCATAGTAATGTCCCTGCCCCCATGGAAAGTTCCTTCATGGAGAGATCCTCCCATATAACCCCCCCAACCCCTCTACCCGAAAAAATCCCCCCTGAAAACGTCTGTATGCTTCTCCATAACCAATACTATATGTTAACATGGGGTACAGTTCATAACTTTCAACCCTCCCCCCGAGGACTTGGGGGGGATTAAGTCATCCTAAAAGACATAGTTATCATATCTTAGACCATGCTGAACAAAATGGCTGTCTCAAAATTTTGATCGGGTGACTTTGGGAAAAAAATGAGTGTGGGAGGGGGTCTAGCTGCCCTCCATTTTTTGATCACTTAAAAACGGCAAAAGAACTTTTAATTTCAGTTCGAATGAGCCCTCCCACGATATTCTAGGACCACTGGGTCGATACGATCACCCCTGAAAAAAAAAAAACAAAAAAAAAAAAAAAAAAAAAAAAAAAACACGCACCAGTGATCTTTCTTCTGGCAAAAAATGCAAAATTCCACATTTTTGTATATATGATCTTGAACTCTCTACAGTAGGGTTCTCTGATACGCTGAATATGATGGTGTGATTTTCATTAAGGGCTATAACTTTTAGGGGGTCTTTCTCCCTTTTTTCGAAAATCAGCCAAATTTTCTAAGGCGCGTAACTTTTGATGGGTAGGACTAAACTTGATGAAACTTATATATTTGAAATCACAATTAAAATATTATTCTTTTGATGTATCTATTGGTATCAAAATTCCGTTTTTTAGAGTTTTGGTTACCATTGAGCCGGGTCGCTCCTTACTTACAGTTCGTTATATTTCACAAATAGTTTCTTTCTTTTGAATTTATTCATTTCTTGGCTATAAGAAATGACTGTTAAACATAAGACTGAGAAATACTGTTCTCATTCAGTCTCTGACCAGTTCACATCTTAAAACAAAAAAGTACATTTCATGGGTTACCTTTTTACTTGTGAATAAACCTAGGCACGGAGCCAATTGATTTTGCGTAAAAACAAATTTATTAAGCTAAAATCTGATTACACAAGTGACTTGTATGTGATTACGGTTTAAGGATTATTTATGGATTGTGGCTTTGGATTAGTATTCAGCACCATTATCATCTGAATCGTGCATTGAAATACTTGGACTATTTGCAATTACTTGAAATTATTTGCAAATTACTGGATTAATTGGCCCACTCAAAGATAAGTAATTATTTATTTTCAATGCTACGCTCATGTCAAAATTCAAGCCTTTTGACATCGTTCTCGCTAGTTTCAAAAGTTACCCCCCTTGTCCAGTAACTGTTTTGCAGTCAAAAAGTGGTGCTAAAGGATTATGGAGATATACAGTTTTTTGCTACGGCGATCATTCTGAGCACCAAGTGGCAGAGTCTAATTTGAAATTACTTTCGGATAGCCCTAGTGCTCGCAAAATAACGGAAAAAGATGTTGGTAAAGCATTTACCGAATTAGATTCGTTTCCAGACATTTATAAATCATCATCACCTACTTATCTCAGTGTTGCCACTACGAATTTTCAAAAGCTGTGAAAAAATGCCAGAAAACCTGTGAAATTCGTCAAAAAACCTGTGACCACTTTTAGAGCGTGTTCAGGCATTCTTACATTTTTACTACAGTTTACATTTGTTACTCTGAAGTAGCAGCACTAGAATGCTACTAGCAAAGATACTTAAACCTGTGAAAATCTGCCTCTGGCCCGAAAACTCGTCATGGAAAATCGAAAGGCATGCTACCTAGCGTTCTGTTCCCTCCATGAGTTCTGCAAGTATTTCCAGCTTTGACATTAACGCTACATATGAATTACATGTAGTGCTTTTCAATTTCAATAGACGACAGAAAGATATCGTCATGAGAATGTCAACAGAGTGAAATTTTATATAAATACCGCTACCTATTTTAGTCGGAAAGTAAAGGACCAATCATCGAGACTCATTTTCACTTCGATATTTGCATTAGTTATGCGAAAAAGATGCAAGTCGTTGACCTTCGGTAGCTATTAAGGACCTATCTGGGTGTGACAAGGTCCGAACGGCTGCAATAAAGAAATGTCTATTTTGACCTACGATGACCTACATAGTCTTAAACTTGAAAATAAAATTGTTCAATGTGCATGGAAAAACGTATGATCACCTCTGCACGGTATTCCGCATAGTGTAATTGCATCTTAAGTTCAGACGCATAGGATTTTCCTTAAAGACCATTTGCAAACCTGACAGAAATCCCAATTCCCTGACTAAAAATGAATTCGCAATACCAGGCAGGAACTATCAATTTTTTGGTTCGCGCATTTTCTATAAAATTTTGTAAGTTTCGCCCCATAGCGCAACTTATGATGTAAGGAGATAGAATGGCAAATTACGTTGCTTAGATAGAAGTTCGCAAGATAATGGAAGGTAAAATAAAAAGATGTAGTTTGTTGCAAAATAACTTTGTTAAGTTCAGTCTTCATTAACAGATTCCTCCACCAGATTCCGGGACCTAGAACAAAAGACGTCGATCACATTAACCATACAGCCAACTGGTTGGTCAAGTGGTTAAAATTGTTTAACAATTCCTCTATCTTGCCGTTTTCTGAACATTTAGAAGTAGCCCTGAGCTACTTAAGGCAATTTTAGTGCTGAATTATCTAGCGAAAAAGTCTTCAATGTATTTTTGTTTAATTTAAGTTAAAATCATGCAGTGTTCCTAAATTTTGAGCATTTCTAAACCTGACGGACCAGAAATCTGCTTTAAAGAATTGTATTTAACTAAAACAAAGAAAAACTTATTGTAGAAGTAAAATAAATTGGTAGATCATAAAAAAAGAAAAGGGGCATTCGCACGGTAATTTTGCCGAGGTCTAAAGCAATCACAAGACATCAAACTTGGTCACCCACATACAGCTCTATACAATTTATGTTATGATATTACAGTCTTCAAACGGGCAACAGGGGAATGAATTTCAATTTCTCACAAATCATATTTTCAAAGCACTCCACCTGTTTTCTTAGAAACCACGCTAAATTTTTATGATCCGAGTAGAATTTCTGGCAACTTCTAATCTAAAGCAATAAGTACTGAAAATTAGCCAGCCACGTTCGTCTTGCACACAAGGTTTAAACTAGACCGCTTGCATATGATTCTCAAGTAAATGCTGCGATGTTTTTCGAATGAAGAAAAAAAAAAAATTATCACCGCTACGGTTCTTCAGGTCTTGGCAAACAAGATTGGCATAAAAACACAAAAATTTGATTGGTTGATATAATGATATTGGTTGATAAGTAACAACTGATCTGAGTCATGGTATTATAAATTCCACCTGTAGCTTAAACCCTGCAAACGAGACAGACACTATCAACAGTTACCTAAACGCTAGGTTCAGATGTATAAAACTTTCCTTGAAGGTTGAAAGGAAATCTTTAGAGGCCGAAGGGAAATCTGTTCGAATGTAAAGAGATGTTTTTCTCTAATTCCTATTGCGAATCCTAAAGCAAGAATTTTGAAAAACTAAACCTGTCCTTAGGCAATGCTGATTCTGTACAATAAACAGTTAAATCCACTTACGCTGCATTTTTTAGGTGTGTTCTAGTTACCTGGCTTTTCTCAGTTGTCTCCCTAATAATGATAATAATGTACATATAAGCCAAGTCATACACAAAGTTGTGAGTAAGACAAGAAAAAAAAAGAGAAAAAATGAAGTAAAATACACTACAATGAAATTAACCAAACAAACGGACCAAAGGATGATGAGGCAAAAAACGACAAAAAGATGAATCCGAAAGCCTTCCTTGCAGCAGAGCCAACTTTGCTGTTACATCGAGAACTTCAAACTTACGAATTATTTTACCACTACTATTCCAAGGGGGGGGAGATAAAGTAGAATTTACAATATCTGAAATAAAAAGACTGGATATGTTTAACGTCGTTCTTCTTTAAAAGGGGAAAGACCAGAAAGGTAAAGGACAGAATGATAATAAAAAGTAGAATATAGCCTACCCAGTTCTCGCCTGTTATACTTCCCTCGATTGGCAGCAATCTTAGAAAAAACATATTGAATTTCCTTTCTAACATCACGAACAGTGTACTGGTGAAGGCTAGAAATTGATTTAGTAACAGTAATACCCAACCATCGAAAACAGGAACAGAGGGTATGAAAAACCAAGACGAACATTACAGGGAACATTACAGGAAGTTGAACAGTAAGTTACAGGAAGTAAGGGAACATTACAGGAAGTTGAACCATTAAAAACTAGAAACTCACAATTCTCAACATTAAGAAAAAGACTAACTTTAGAAAATAAACGGGAAACTTTCTGAAATCTTAATAATCTAATAATTTTTCTTTACAATCTGATTCTTCTTGAAGAAATATAAAGTTTTTTCTTTCGTAATATTGAAAATTCTATCAACTTTATAAGATTGAGTTGAAAAAAAAAAACTCGAAATCCTCTCGCGCTTTAAAGATAAGCTTAGTGGAATCCTTTAACTCCTTAAAGTACATCTTCAAACCTCACTTCTGATCAAATTTATCTTTATTTAATCTGTTCTTGAAGCTCATTCCAACGTTTTGGCCTAGTATCTACCGCAAGATAAGTTACTGGTTTATTTTTATTAATCAGTAACAATTACCTCTCATATCTTCACGATTTAATGAGAAAAGACAATTGTTCTCTTCGAAAGGAGTTAAAGGATGAATTACTGTCGGTATGAGGAAAAATTACGAGCTGAACCTTTGCATTGAAGCTGGAATGCATAGAAGCAACGAAATACTCACCCCGTCAAAGTCAGTAGTCTATTCAGTGTTGGAGTGTGAGCTGTCAGGTTCAGCACAACAAGGATCTTCTTTATTACAAACTGCCTCCCTCCATTTGATAGACTTATCCAGTAGATCACTTGGAATAGTCCAGGAAGTGGCTTTACCAACTAACTGTTTGGTCATCACCAATGCACTAACTGTCCTGGTGTTTATCTTGTTACGCAGTCTCGTTTTCATATGCGACAGGAAAGAGAACTGTCGCTTTGCAGCAGTTCTTGTATGGGGAAGGCAACAGAGGTGCAACATAAAGGTCGACAGATCAGCAAACTTTTTGTCGCCAATACTGTTCTTTAGATGCAAAATACTCTTCGAGAAACCAGATGGTTTGTCGACCAGATATTGACCAAGATCAGCTCGGCTTAACCTGAGCTCTTGCAGCTGACGGTCAATGCTTTCTCTCTTGCGTTCTACAATCGTTGCATCGCTTCCCAGAAGCGTAGAAAAGCGCACGAGAATGCAAATAATGAACACTTCAAATCCGAGTGCAACGCAGGGATCCAAAATCTTAAGATCGGACAAAATTGGATCTTCCCAGCTTATTCTTTGTCTCCTCTGCTTGCAGATCCTCAGACAGTTGACCTTAAAGGCTTTGAGTGAGTCCTCAGCAATCCTTGATCCACGTTCCTCCAGGTAGCATTCGGTATGGGTGTCTAATTTCATATCATCCAGTTCAAGATAGTTTGCGGGAACCAGATCTATGGAGAAAGGTGATTTCGCTACCAGTATCAGGCGATTTCTTATGAACATTTGGAGTAATATTGCGTACGTCGTAATGAAGCTGCTCACCAGTCTACGGATTCTTGTGTCACTGCTCTGAATGTCAGTGTTTAGGGAGTTGGTAATCCAACTGGGCAACTTCGTGACAGGATTGTTTAAAGCGTTGTATATTTTGAGTACCTTCTCCTTGCTCACCTTGTCTGCAGTGCCCTCGCCTAACGCGTGACCACCGTAAAACAATAACAAGGCATTCCAGGTTTCTAACAGCCGTCTGATGGGTGCTTCAAAACTGGGCCATCTCGTAGAAACCACCGATAGCAACTGTTTCACTTCAATTTTAGTGTGAAATTCTCCAATCCTCTTTGGACTTTGGGTAAAAAAGTGTATTGTATCATGCACAAAAGACTCTAACACGTCTGGCAAGGTCTTAGATGCTGCTGAAACAGCAGCTTAAAAGACTTATAAAAGAAGCTTAAAAGACACTTTTGTACAATCTGATAACAGACGGACAATTTTTGCTAGTTGGTTTATACAGGGACAGAATTAAACACTATAAAAGCATTTTCACTCCGACCTATTGTTATTTACAATTCAATTCAAAATAGTTTTTTTAAAATGTCCATGGCTTTCATTTGTTATTAGTATGACGAAGCTTTAGAGTTATGATACATATATGTCGTCTCAAAATCACTAAAAATAATTAGAAAATGTGAGCTCTACAAAATTCAACTTTTACCAGAATATTAGGTCATATTAAGAGCTTTTAGCACAAAAGCCTGTGACTTTCTACCATTCAGCGGCAAAAACCTATGAACCTGTGACCTTCAAATAAACCTGTGAAGTTTCACAGGAAACCTGTGACTGTGGCAACACAGACTTATCTAGCATTAAACCCAGCAAGCGTTATTGCAATAGACTCACTGGCATCTAGCCCAATCCTGCAAAAAATAGCTTTTACCCAGGATGAATTAAATCGGACACAAGTGAATCTTACAGCTGAGGTTTCCCGTCAAGTTAAGGCTAAACTATCAGACCCTGATACAGAAAATCAAGCAATTGATATTATAGTAAAAAAAAATTCATGATGCTATTTCCATTGATCACAACCCAAAATTCCAAGAAATAGAAAAATCACTTAAAGGACTATTTGCAATGGTTAAAAGCTTGGAAAGTAGGATTTTGTCATTGGAATCGAAAGTGGATGATTTTGAACAAGAAAAGCTTTTGGATTGCTTAGTCATGAATGGAGTAAGGCAGAGGCCTGGAAATGATCTAAAGAAAGAATTATCGGTTAGCATTAAAGACAACATGCTGGTCCCTGGTTTTGAAGTCAATAATATTGTAAATGTTTATCGATTTAGTTTGAATTACTCTAACGATCAATATAAAGTGTCGCCAGTGCTAATACGCATCAAAAATGTGGAACTGGCTCGAGTTGTTTTCAAAGCAAAGACTAAACTAGCAAAGAGTGGAATATTTTTATCAGAATCGCTAACAAAAAAGCGTCGTGAAATTTTAAATGCGGCAAGAGATTGCTTCGGTTTTTTTAATTTATGGACTGACCGTGGGCAAATTTTGGCCAAACCCGAAAGATTCGATCATTTGCGGATTGTGCTTAGAAAAGCTGTTGTCATTTTTTTTTTTTTACTGGCAAATTAGAAACGCCCCCAGTTGTAGGACGACTTTTTGAGCTTGAAAATAACCCGTTAGATGTTTTAAGCATTATCAATAATTCTATGGGACATGTCAACAGTGATTTGACCACAGTGAACCACGTAGTAATAAGTAAATATGTTTCTAGTCTAAGGGAGGCTGTCAAGCGGGATGGATATTTTTCAGTGCTCTAGTTGAATATTCAGGGTTTTTGTTCTTCAATTGACCATCTAAAACAGATTGTTTCTGATGGGCTACCTGACGTTGTTGGTTTATGCGAGACTTTTTTAGATTCTAAAAATGATATGCTTTTGGATATGCAAGGTTATAAAATGGAACGCCTAAATCGACAAAAGATGGCCAAGGGTGGTCTTGCTTTGTATATTTCTAATAATCTCCCATATTCTCTTACAATAGATTTCAGAGGCAACGCTGTAGCGATGCCTATAGTAAAGGCCATACGGCTCCAATGTTTTATTCTTGTTTTTTTTCCCAGAAGCACTTCATATGATAGGGGTCGTCGTAGAAACTTCAAAGGGGGCTCATTCGATTGGAAATCGAAAGCTCTAGTGCCCTTGTTAATAGTCGAAAGTGATTGGAGGGTAACAAGTCCCCCGCCGCCCATGATTCCCCCAAACACATCCAATCAAAATTTTGAGATAGCCATATTTTTGAGGAGGACACTCCCCCACAAACCTCAGGACAGGGGTTGTAAGTTATACCCTGGGGGCATATAAGATTTTTATAGAAGGCGTTATCGGAGAAACTTCAAAACAGGCTCATTCGATAGTAAATTAAAGGGCTAGTGCCCTTTTTAATAGTCGAAAGTGGTTGGAGTGCAACTAGCCCCCCCCCACGCCCATCATTTCCCCAAACACATCCAATCAAAATTTTGATTTAGCCATTTTGTTCAGCGTAGTTGATTTCCAGATAGAAAATATATTTTTGAGGAGGAGACTCCCTCACAACCCTCAGGGCAAGGGTTTAAGTTATGCCCTGGGGGTATATAAGGTTGTTATAGAAGGCGTTGTCGTAGAAACTTCAAAACAGGCTCATTCAATTGGAAATTAAAGGGCTAGTGCCCTTTTTAATAGTCGAAAATGATTGGAGTGCAACTAGCCCCCCCCCCAGCTTTCGTCATTTCCCCAAATACATCTAATCAAAAAATTGGAGGGCAACTAGCCCCCCCCCCCAAGCCCATCATTCCCTCAAACACATCCAATCAAAATTTTGAGATAGCCATTTTGTTGAGCGTATTTGATCTCCAGATAGAAAATATGTTTTTGAGAAGGACAATCCCCCACAACCCTCAGGGCAAGGGTTTTAAGTTATGTCCTGGGGGCATATAAGGTTTTTGTAGATGGCGTTGTCGTAGAAACTTCAAAAAAGGCTCATTCGATTGGAAATTGAAAGGGCTAGTGGCCTTTTTAATAGTCGAAAGTGATTGGAAGGCAACTAGCCACCCCCCCACGCCCATCATTCCCCCCAAACACATCTAATCAAAAGTTTTAGATAGCCATTTTGTTCAGCATAGTTGATTTTCACATAAAAAATATGTTTTTGAGGAGGACACTCCCTCACAATCCTTAGGGCAAGGGTTTTAAGTTATGCCCTGGGGGCCTGGGACGTTTGCAGGGGGGGGCCTCCGGGCCCGGCCCCCCCTGAAATATCCCGATTTTTTTAATTTTCCCATAATTTTCTGATTTTTCTAACAGAATAATGGGTATGAAGGATTTGGCCCCCCCGAAACAAATTGCCCCCCCCCCCGAAACAAATTCCTGCTTACGTGCCTGCTGGGGGCATATAGGTTTTAATAGAAGGTGCTGTCGTAGAAACTTCAAAAAAGGCTCATTTGTTTGGAAATTCAAAGGGATAGTGCCCTTTTTAATAGTCGAAAGTGATTGGAGGGCAACTAGCCCCCCCCCCCACGCCCATCATTCTCCCAAACACATCCAATAAAAATTTTGAAATAGCCATTTTGTTCAGCGTAGTTGATTTTCAGATAGAAAATATGTTTTTGAGGAAGACAATCTCCCACAAACCTCAGGGCAAGGGTTTTAAGTTATGCCCTGGGGGCATATAAGGTTTGTATAGAAAACGTTGTCGTAGAAACTTCAAAAAAGGCACATTCGATTAGAAATTCATAGGGCTAGTGCCCTTTTTAATAGTCAAAGTAATTGGAGGGCAACTAGCCCCCCCCCGCTACGCCCATCATTCCCCCAAACACATCCAATGAAAATTTTGAGATAGCCATTTCGTTCAGCATAGTTGATTTCCAGATAGAAAAAATATTTTTGAGGAGAACACTCCCCCACAACCCTTAGGGCAAGGGTTTTAAGTTATGCCCTGGGGGCATGTAAGGTTTTTATAGAAGGCGTTGTCGCAGAAACTTCAAAAAAGGCTCTTTCACTTGGAAATTTAAAGGGATAGTGCCCTTTTCAATAGTCAAAAGTGATTGGAGGGCAACTCGCCCCCCCCCACGCCCATCATTCTCCCAAACACATCCAATCCAAATTTTGAGATAGCCAATTTGTTCAGCGTAGGCTATTTTATCATAGAAAAAATATTTTTTAGGATGACAATCCCCCACAACCCTCAGGGCAAGGGTTTTAAGTTATGCCCTGGGGGCATATAAGGTTTTTATAGAAAGCATTGTCGTAGAAACTTCAAAAAAGGCTCATTCGATTAGAAATTCATAGAGCTAGTGCCCTTTTTAATAGTCGAAAGTGATTGGAGGGCAACTAGCCCGCCCCCCCTACGCCCATCATTCCCCCAAACACATCCAATCAAAATTTTGAGATAGCAATTTTGTTCAGCATAGTTGATTTCCAGATAGAAAATATAATTTTGAGGAGGACACTCCCCCACAGCCCTCAGGGCAAGGGTTTTAAGTTATGCTCTAGGGGCATATAAGGTTTTTATAGAAGGCGTTTTCGCAGAAACTTCAAAAAAGGCTCATTGAATTGGAAATTCAAAGGGATAGTGCCCTTTTTAATAGTCGAAAGTGATTGGAGGGCAACTAGCCCCCCCCCCCCCCAAACCATCATTCCCCCGAACACATCCACTCAAAATTTTGAGATAGCCATTTTTTTCAGCGTAGTTGATTTCCAGATAGAAAATATGTTTTTGAGGAGGAAACTCCCCCACATCCCTCAGGGCAAGGGTTTTAAGTTATGCCCTGGGGGTATACAAGGTTTTTATAGAAAACGATGTCGTAGAAACTTCGAAAAAGGCTCATTCGATTAGACATTCATAGGACTAGGGCCCATTTTAATAGTCAAAAGTGATTGGAAGGCAACTAGCCCCCCCCCCCTACGCCCATCATTCCCCCAAACACATCCAATGAAAATTTTGAGGAAGCCATTTTGTTCAGCATAGTTGATTTCCAGATAGAAAATATATTTTTGAGGAGGACACTCCCCCACAACCCTCAGTGCAAGGGTTTTAAGTTATGCCCTAGGGGCATATAAGGTTTTTATAGAAGGCGTTGTCACAGAAACTTCAAAAAAGGCTCATTATATTGGAAATTCAAAGGGCTAGTGCCCTTTTTAATAGTCGAAAGTGATTGGAGGGCAACTAGCCAACCCAACCACGCCCATCAGTCCCCCAAACACATCCAATCAAAATTTTGAGATAGCCATTTTGTTCAGCATAGGTGATTTCCATATAGAAAATATGTTTTATGAGAAGGAAAATCCCCCACAACCCTCAGGGCACGGGTTTTAAGTTATGCCCTGGGGGCATATAAAGTTTTTGTAGAAGGCGTTGTCGTACAAACTTCAACAAAGGCTCATTATATTGGAAATTAAAAGGTCTAGTGCCCTTTTTAATAGTCGTAAGTGATTGGAGGGCAACTAACCACCCCCCCAGGCCCATCAGTTCCCCAAACACATCCAATCAAAATTTTGAGATTGCCATTTTGTTCCGCATAGTTGATTTTCACATAGAAAATATTTTTTTGAGGAGGACACTCCCCCACAACCCTTAGGGCAAGGATTTTAAGTTACGCCCTGGGGGCAGATAAGGTTTTTGTAGAAGGCATTGTCGTAGAAACCTCAAAAAAGGATCATTCGATTGGAAATTCAAAGGGCTACTGCCCTTTTTAATAGTCAAAAGTGGTTGGAGGGCAACTAGCCCCCCCACGCCCATCATTCGCCCAAACACAACAAATCAAAATTTTCAGATAGCCATTTTGTTCAGCGCAGTTGATTTTCAGATAGAAAATATGTTTTTGAGGAGGACACTCCACCACAACCCTCAAGGCAAGGGTGTTAAGTTATGCCCTGAGGGCATATAAGGTTTTTATAGAAGGCGTTGTCGCAGAAACTTCAAAAAAGGCTCATTCAATTGGAAATTCAAAGGGATAGCGACCTTTTTAATAGTCGAAAGTGATTGGAGGGCAACTAGCCCCCTCCCCCCCCTCACGCTGATTATTCTCCCAAACACATCCAACCAAAATTTTGAGATAGTCATTTTGTTCAGCGTAGTTGATTTTCAGATAGAAAATATGTTTTTGAGGAGGACAATCCCCCACAACCCTCAGAGCAAGGGTTTTAAGTTATGCCCTGGGGGCATATAAGGTTTTTATAGAAAGCATTGTCGTAGAAACTTCAAAAAAGGATCATTCGATTAGAAATTGAGAGGGCTAGTGGCCTTTTTAATAGTCGAAAGTGATTGGAGGGCAACTAGCCCCCCTCCCTACGCCCATGATTCCCCCAAACACATCCAATCAAAATTTTGAGATTGCCATTTTGTTCAGCGTAGTTGATCTCCAGATAGAAAATATATTTTTGAGGAGGACACTCCCCCACAACCCTCAGGGCAAGGGTTTTAAGTTATGCCCTGGGGGCATATAAGGTTTTTATAAAAGGCGTTGTCGTAGAAACTTCAAAACAGGCTCATTCGATAGTAAATTAAAGGGCTAGTTCCTTGTTAAATAGTCGAAAGTGATTGGAGTGCAACTAGCCCCCCCCCACGACCATCATTTCCCCAAACACATCCAATCAAAATTTTGATTTAGCCATTTTGTTCAGCGTAGTTGATTTCCAGATAGAAAATATATTTTTGAGGAGGACACTCCCCCACAACCCTCAGGGCAAGGGTTTAAGTTATGCCCTGGGGGCATATAAGGTTTTTATAGAAGGTGTTGTCGTAGAAACTTCAAAACAGACTCATTAAATTGGAAATTAAAGGGGTAGTGCCCTTTTTAATAGTCGAAAGTGATTGGAGTGCAATTAGCCCCCCCCCCCCCCACGCTCGTCATTTTCCCAAATACATCCAATCAAAAAATTGGAGGGCAACTAGCCCCCCAAGCCCATCATTCCCCCAAACACATCCAATCAAAATTTTGAGATAGCCATTTTGTTCAGCGTAGTTGATTTCCAGATAGAAAATATGTTTTTGAGAAGGACAATCCCCCACAACCCTTAGGGCAAGGGTTTTAAGTTATGTCCTGGGGGCATATAAGGTTTTTGTAGAAGGCGTTGTCGTAGAAACTTCAAAAAAGGCTCATTCGATTAGAAATTGAAAGGGCTAGTGGCCTTTTTAATAGTCGAAAGTAATTGGAGGGCAACTAGCCAACCCCCCACGCCCATCATTCCCCCCAAACACATCTAATAAAAATTTTTAGATAGCCATTTTGTTCAGCATAGTTGATTTTCACATAGAAAATATGTTTTTGAGGAGGACACTCCCCCACAACCCTTAGGGCAAGGGTTTTAAGTTATGCCCTGGGGGCCAGGGACGTATGCAGGGGGGGCCTCCGGGCCCGGCCCCCCCTGAAATATCACAATTTTTTTCATTTTCCCATAATTTTCTGATTTTTCTCACAGAATAATGGGTTTGAAGGATTTGGCCCCCCCGAAACAAATTGCCCCCCCCCCCGAAACAAATTCCTGCTTACGTGCCTGCTGGGGGCATATAGGTTTTAATAGAAGGTGCTGTCGTAGAAACTTCAAAAAAGGCTCATTTGATTGGAAATTCAAAGGGATAGTGCCCTTTTTAATAGTCGAAAGTGATTAGAGGGCAACTAGCCTCCCTCCTCCCCACGTCCATCATTCCCCCAAACACATCCAATACAAATTTTGAGATAGCCATTTTGTTCAGCGTAGTTGATTTTCAGATAGAAAATATGTTTTTGAGGAGGAAAATCTCCCACAAACCTCAGGGCACGGGTTTTAAGTTATGCCCTGGGGACATATAAGGTTTTTATAGAAAGCGTTGTCGTAGAAACTTCAAAAAAGGCACATTCGATTAGAAATTCATAGGGCTAGTGCCCTTTTTAATAGTCAAAGTAATTGGAGGGCAACTAGCCCCCCCCCCCGCTACGCCCATCATTCCCCCACACACATCCAATGAAAATTTTGAGATAGCCATTTCGTTCAGCATAGTTGATTTCCAGATAGAAAAAATATTTTTGAGGAGAACACTCCCCCACAACCCTTAGGGCAAGGGTTTTAAGTTATGCCCTGGGGGCATGTAAGGTTTTTATAGAAGGCGTTGTCGCAGAAACTTCAAAAAAGGCTCTTTCAAGTGGAAATTGAAAGGGATAGTGCCCTTTTCATTAGTCACAAGTGATTGGAGGGCAACTAGTCCCCCCCCCCCCGTCCATCAGTCTCCCAAACACAGCCCATCAAAATTTTGCGATAGCCATTTTGTTCAGCGTAGGATATTTTCTGATAGAAAATATGTTTTTTAGGATTACAATCCCCAACAACCCTCAGGGCAAGGGTTTTAAATTATGTCCTTGGGGCATATAAGTTTTTTATAGAAGACTTTGTCGTAAAAACTTAAAAAAAGCTCACTCGATTAGAAATTCATAAGGCTTGTGTCCTTTTTAATAGTCGAAGGTGATTGGAGGGCAACTAGCCCCCCCTACGCCCATCATTCCCCCAAACACTTCCAATCAAAATTTTGAGATAGCAATTTTGTTCAGCATAAGTGATTTCCAGATAGAAAATATAATTTTGAGGAGGACACTCCCCCACAGCCCTCAGGGCAAGGGTTTTAAGTTATGCTCTAGGGGCATATAAGGTTTTTATAGAAGGCGTTTTCGCAGAAACTTCAAAAAAGGCTCATTGAATTAGAAATTCAAATGGCTAGTGTCCTTTTTAATAGTCGAACGTGATGGGAGGGCAACTAGCCCCCCCCCCCAAAGCCCCTCAGTCTCCCGAACACCTCCACTCAAAATTTGCAGTCAGGCATTTTGTTTTGCGTAGGTGTTTTCCAGATAAAAGATATGCTTTTGAGGAGTACACTCTCCAAAAACCCTTAGGGCAAGGGTTTTAAGTTATGCCCTGGGGGCATATAAGGTTTTTATAGAAAACGATGTCGTAGAAACTTCGAAAAAGGCTCATTCGATTAGACATTAATAGGTCTAGGGCCCATTTTAATAGTCAAAAATGATTGGAAGGCAACTAGCCCCCCCCCCCTACGCCCATCATTCCCCCAAACACATCCAATGAAAATTTTGAGGAAGCCATTTTGTTCAGCATAGTTGATTTCCAGATAGAAAATATATTTTTGAGGAGGACACTCCCCCACAGCCCTCAGTGCAAGGGTTTTAAGTTATGCCCTATGGGCATATAAGGTTTTTATAGAAGGCGTTGTCACAGAAACTTCAAAAAAGGCTCATTATATTGGAAATTCAAAGGGCTAGTGCCCTTTTTAATAGTCGAAAGTGATTGGAGGGCAACTAGCCAACCCAACCACGCCCATCATTCCCCCAAAAACATCCAATCAAAATTTTGAGATAGCCATTTTGTTCAGCGTAGTTGATTTCCAGATAGAAAATATGTTTTATGAGAAGGAAAATCCCCCACAACCCTCAGGGAAAGGGTTTTAAGTTATGCCCTGTGGGCATATAAGGCTTTTATAGAAGCCGTTGTCGTACAAACTTCAACACAGGCTCATTATATTGGAAATTAAAAGGTCTAGTGCCCTTTTTAATAGTCGTAAGTGTTTGGAGGGCAACTAACCACCCCCCCAGGCCCATCAGTTCCCCACACACATCCAATCAAAATTTTGAGATAGCCATTTTGTTCAGCATAGTTGATTTTCACATAGAAAATATTTTTTTGAGGAGGACACTCCCCCACAACCCTTAGGGCAAGGATTTTAAGTTACGCCCTGGGGGCATATAAGGTTTTTGTAGAAGGCGTTGTCGTAGAAACCTCAAAAAAGGAACATTCTATTGGAAGTTAAAAGGGCTACTGCCCTTTTTAATAGTCAAAAGTGGTTGGAGGGCAACTCGCCCCCCCCACGCCCATCACTACCCCAAACACATCCAATCAAAATTTTGAGATAGCCATTTTGTTCATCTTAGTTGATTTTATGATAGAAAATATGTTTTTGAGGAGGACACTCCACCACAACCCTCAAGGCAAGGGTTTTAAGTTATGCCCTGGGGGCATATAAGGTTTTTATAGAAGGCGTTGTCGCAGGAACTTCAAAAAAGGCTCATTCAATTGGAAATTCAAAGGGATAGCGACCTTTTTAATAGTCGAAAGTGATTGGAGGGCAACTAGCCCCCTCCCCCCTCCCCCTCACGCTGATTATTCTCCCAAACACATCCAACCAAAATTTTGAGATAGTCATTTTGTTCAGCGTAGTTGATTTTCAGATAGAAAATATGTTTTTGAGGAGGACAATCCCCCACAACCCTCAGAGCAAGGGTTTTAAGTTATGCCCTGGGGGCATATAAGGTTTTTATAGAAAGCATTGTCGTAGAAACTTCAAAAAAGGATCATTCGATTAGAAATTGATAGGGCTAGTGGCCTTTTTAATAGTCGAAAGTGATTGGAGGGCAACTAGCCCCCCTCCCTACGCCCATCATTCCCCCAAACCCATCCAATCAAAATTTTGAGATTGCCATTTTGTTCAGCGTAGCTGATTTTCTGATAGAAAATATATTTTTGAGGAGGACACTCCCCCACATCCCTCTGTGTAAGGGTTTTAAGTTATGCCCTGGGGGCATATAAGGTTTTTATAGAAGGCGTTGGCGTAGAAACTTCAAAAAAGGCTCATTTTATTGGAAATTCAAAGGGCTAGTGCTCTTTCTAATAGTTGAAAATGATTGGAGGGCAACTATCCCCCCAAAGCCAATCATTCCCCCAAACACATCCAATCAAAATTTTGAGATAGCCATTTTGTTCATCGTAGTTGATTTCCACATAGAAAATATGTTTTTGAGAAGGACAATCCCCCACAACCGTTAGGGCAAGGGTTTTAAGTTATGTCCTGGGGGCAGATAAGGTTTTTGTAGATGGCTTTGTCGTAGAAACTTCAAAAAAGGCTCATTCGATTGGACATTGAAAGGGCTAGTGGCCTTTTTAATAGTCGAAAGTGATTGGAGGGCAACTAGCCAACCCCCACACCCATCATTCCCCCAAACACATCCAATCAAAATTTTGAGATAGCCATTTTGTTCAGCATAGTTGATTTTCAGACAAAAAAAATGTTTTTGAGGAGGACACTCCCTCACAATCCTTAAGGCCAGGGTTTTAAATTATGCCCTGGGGGCATATAAGGTTTTTGTAGAAGGCGTTGTCGTAGAAAAGTCAAAAAAATATCATTCTACAGGAAATTCAAAGGGCTACTGCCCTTTTTAATAGTCGAAAGTGGTTGGAGGGCAACTAGCCCCCACCCCCCCACGCCCATCACTCCCCCAAACACATCCAATCAAAATTTTCAGATAGCCATTTTGTTCAGCGTAGTTGATTTTCTGATAGAAAATATGTGTTTGAGGAAGACACTTCCCCACAACCCTCAAGGCAAGGATTTTAAGTTATACACTGGGGGCATATAAGGTTTTTATAGAAGGCGGTGTCGTAGAAACTTCAAAAAAGGCTCATTCGATTGGAATTCAAAGGGCTAGTGCCCTTTTTAAAAGTCGAAAGTGATTTGAGGGCAACTAACCCCCCTCTCACGTATCAAACGTCGACAGTCATAACATCGACAAAATCCGTCATAATATATAAAATTTTAAAACTTTAGCTTTTGGGGTTTAGGGGGGGGGGAGGTACATAGGTTTGGTTACGCATTTAGTATATGCTATGATTTAGTATATGCTATGGCTTCCTGGAGTAAACTGTTCACTCTTTGAAGGTCAGGGCAGGTGACAATTTTGTATTGGTATTATGACTCGTACTGATGTTTAGAAGTCTTTTCCTTGATTTGCTAAGTGAGAATACAGCTTTCAGTCACTGTGCACGCACCTGTATACGAAGAAGAAAAAAATTACCTTTTATTCCCTATATCGCAATATTGGAATATTGTTACGATTCGATTAAACAGTTCGTGGTAATGAACTGTAAGCTAGGAGCGATGCGGCTCAATAGTAACCAAAGCTGTAAAAATCAGAACTTTGATATCAATAGATGTATCAAAAGAATTGGCTTATTATGTTGATGCCAAATATATGAGATTCATTAAGTTTAGTGTTTCCTAAAAGACCCACATGTTTTCCTAAAAGTCATCCGATCAAAACTCTAAGATAGGCATTTTGTTCAGCATAGTTGAAAAGCCCAATATCGTCAAAAAATATGTTTTTGAGGATAATATCACAGCCCCACAGCCCCTAAGGAAAGATTTGTAAGTCAGGAAATTTGCCCATTGTTTACGTACAGTATTTCTTATTCGGAATTATACAGACATTTTCCCGGGGAAGGGGAAAATTTTCTACTGTAGGATTTTGAACGGGAGTAATTTACCGTGGGGAGGGAAGTTCCTGAGGGGTGTTCCAAGAGAAATGGAGAAAACTTTCCAAGGGAAATTTTACACTGGGGGAATTTGCCAAGATTCTTATACAAAATTATTTTTATTTGTCTTACTTTTTCTTTGCCGACTCAATTTTACATGTGAAGATATTAAGGAGAATTGTCTGGGAAAAATATTAACCGGGTTGGAATTGTCTAGAGTATCTTTCCGTAGGTGGGGAAATTTTCCATGGAAGTAATTCTCTATTGGGGAGTTTTTCACAAGATAAATTCTTCGGAGAAAATTTTCAGTGGGAGCACCTTTCTACTAGCGAGCGAGGTGTATTTGTGAGAAGAATTTTCCACGGAAGGGGGATTTCTGGCATGATTTTAACAACAGTCAGATATTAGTCTTTTCCAAATAGAAGTGGGCTACGAAAAATTTTTCAGCCGGAATCGTTCGGAAGAGATTTTTCAGGGGGTAATTTCCAGCTAGAATAGAATTGTCTGGGAGATATTTTCATGGTGGGGGTATTTTATGTAGGAAGAACTTTACATGGAAGGATTTTCCCTGAGGGGAAGGAATTTCCATGCAGGGAGAAGCCACTTTCCCTGGCATTGTACGAGGGGACAGTCCCCTCATACACATAATAAATAATTTTGGTTTTATGCAGTGAGATTTTCACATTGGGAGGGTATTTTCTGACGGTGAGCTTTCCAGAGGAAATTTTACATGGGGGAAAACTTTGCCAAAGTTGATATGCAAATTCCGTTTTAATCATTCATGTACGGTGAGCCAAATTCGAACCTGCATTAGCTGAAAAACTGGTCCCTCTGAACGCCCCGCTCTTTACAATCAAGTTTTTTATTACTTTAAAAAGTAGAGTTGTGACAATGAAGCAATCTTTAGCATAAATAGCGGGGCGTTGAGGAGGGGACATCCCCTTTCATATACGGAATAATTTCTGTTTGTTTTAAGTTTTAATGTTGCTCCTTATTTTCAGTTAAAAAAACCTTGTTTTTTTAATTTAATAACTTAAAGGACCACCTATCTTGTTCATCATAAGCTTATTTAGTTTGTGTGGCCAGACTGTTCAGGGTTAATTGCCCTAGCTTAGATCAAAAATCCGAATAAACGACATAAAATTAAAAGCCGACAGCTACTTTCCTTAATCTTGCTTAATCTTAGAAAAACTACTTACCCTCTCTCGTTTTGTGCCAGAGATAGAGATGTTCAGTGCTAATGAAACGTATATCCTAAGAAAGTGTGAATTTTGCTTTTCGACTAAATGTAGCAGAATTTTCTTTCAAAAGCTCAGGAAAGGGCCAACCCTAAAAATCTTCTAGCACACTTGCTTGGAAAACATTAGCAATTCTTTCAAAGGAAAGGCCATGTGATCAATTTAGTAGCTTTGGGAGCTCCATGTGAAGCAACATGCATTGATTGAAAACTTTGACGCTGGGAGAATTTGCTAATAGACACTGTCACCTGACGTTGAGGCTAGCAAAAGGATTTTTAAGGTATCGAATCATCTTAAGTTTTTTAGAAATGGGAAAAACGAAAACTTTCTGCCGTGTTTTGCCTTCTTTATTCACAAAAAAAATCAAACGCTGCATTTCCGAAAAAAAACTGAAGTATTTGCCTTTCATACCGTCGAAAGTTTAAAAGGCGTTTTGTAAAAGTTGTTTGCTTCTCCTGAATATTTTGGAAAATGTCACTTAACACACCTTTCGCATTTCTACAGCCGATTCAATTTTAGTCTAAATACTGAAATTAAAAGTAAGTTTCTTTGGATCCAATCTTAAATTTGCTTGAAAGCACATTTAATTTTTTTTTAATGTTAAGTTATCGAATTTTGTTTCAAAATTATAAAAAAACATGAAAAATAACGCAAAACTGAACTGAATTTATCAACTGAATTTAATTTTAGACCATTAAACTTTAAATAAAAAAAGTCTTTGGATCCAGTTTTAAGTTGTCTGAAAGCATTTAGGGGCTGAAGTAAAGCAAAATCTTGGAGGAGGCTCAATGTAACACGGGCGCCAATGAGGAAAATCTTGGTTTGAGGGGCCTAATGTGCCGAAGGTGCCAATAATTGACCAAATTGACAAATTTACTCGAAAAAAGGGTAAAAATGAAGAAAAAACAAGAATGAAGGTGCCACAAAAAATCTTGGGGGAGCCCGCCTCCCCCCCTGGATCCGCCCTCAGAAAGCATATTTTTTTAGTGTTAAATTTAAATTTTTTTTTTAATCTCTACTGGATTATAAGATAATCCTGGCTTCAAATGAAAAATTATAAGCTAGTTTCTCACGGGATAAGCCTTCCACCATTCAACGGTCAGTACATTATATAGATCCTAATAACAAATAAAAACTAAACTTTCAGAAAAAGAGCTTAGACTTTAAAACTTGAACTTTTTATTCTATAAAAGAATCAGATGACATACCTATTAATAAAAAGGAAAAAAAAGCGTAACACTTGTACCTTAAAATACAAGCATACTAAACACCAATTAAACACTAAACACCAATTTTTGCACAAATATGACACAAATGAACCTCGAATTTCCTAATTCTATAATAATTCTTTACAATATCACATCTTAAGAAATAATTCTTGAGTATACTTACTATTAATTTTCATTGATTCTTAAGAATATCACATAGTTAAGACTGAGGAGACCCAACACAGGCCAAGACAGACGAACGTTTTTGCAAGATATTTTAACGGAAATAGAAACCGTGTTTTTCTTAGTTTAAAACTGATTTTTAAAACTTCTTAGTTTAAAACTGATTTTTAAAACTTCTTAGTTTAAAACTGATTTTTAAAATTTCTTAGTTTAAAACTGTTTTTCATAGTTTAAACTAGTAAAAACTGTTTTGTTATCATATGTGGATGCATCAAAGCTTAAGGAAGGAAAACGATTTTTTAAATGGTCTATTCTTGAAAAAAGAAAGTTTCTAGGACAAGCATATAAGCGTAAGAATAATTCTTAGTTGTGCATCAATGCAAGGGAGGTGTGCTGATCCAAGTCCCTGCACCCCCCCCCCTTTATTGTTCTATTAAAAATACATAGTTGAAGACTATAGATCAAATGTTATTATCTGGATCGCTCAGAAGCCAAATTGACGTTTTGTACTGCGTAATGTTTTAGTGTTAAAGTATGTTATTGACTACTTACCACTACTTTATATGACTACTTACTAGTCATATGATATGCAAAATATTCATAA